>NW_012149208.1:1665369-1691354 GCF_000956105.1 Propithecus coquereli
ACTCTTGCTCAGGCTGGTTTCGAACTCCTGAGCTCAAACAATCTGCCCGCCTCGGCCTCCCAGAGAGCTAGGATTACAGGCGTGAGCCACTGCACCCGGCCACCCATGTATTTATCTTACCAGAGATTTTTATTTCTTTATTTGGCTTTGAGTTACTATCCAGTGCCCTTTCATTTCAACCTGAAGGACTCCCTTTGGCATTTCTTGTAGAAAAGGTGTAATGGTAACAAACTCCCTCAGCTTTTGTTTATCTGGGAATGTCTTAATCTCTTTCATTTTGGGACAGTTTTGCTAGATTTAGAATTGTTGGTTGATAGTTTTTTTCTTTCAGCACTTTAAATATGTCATTTCACTGTCTTCTGGCTTCCTTAGTTTCTGATGAGACATTGGCTGTTAATCTTATTGAGGATCTTTTGTATGTGATGAGTTGCTTCTCTTTGTAGCTTTCAAAATTCTCTCTCTGTCCTTGTGTTTTGACAATTTGATTACAATGTATGTTGGTGTAGATCTCTTTGAGTTTATCCTACTTGGTGTTTGTTAAGCTGCTTGGTTTCTTGGATTTGTAGATTCATGTTTTTAGTCAAATTTGGGAAGTTATTTGTTATTATTTCCTCAAATATTCTTTTTTCCCCCTGTATCTCTCTCTTCTCCTTCTGGATATCCCACAATACATATGTTGATCTGCTTGATGGTATCTCATAGGTCCTTTAGGCTCTGTTCATTCCATTTTTTTCTTTCTACTTTTTAGACCTGATAATTTCAATTGTCCTATCATCAAGTTTGCTGATTCTTTCTTCTGCTTGCCCAACTCTACTATTGAACCCTTCTAATGAGATTTTCATTTCAGTTATTATACTTCTCAGCTCCAGAATTTGTAGGTGTCTCAGCTGAGTTCCAGAAGTG
The DNA here is from genome assembly GCF_000956105.1 of Propithecus coquereli. Classification (NCBI taxonomy): domain Eukaryota; kingdom Metazoa; phylum Chordata; class Mammalia; order Primates; family Indriidae; genus Propithecus; species Propithecus coquereli. Next base: position 1,666,273 of record NW_012149208.1, read on the forward strand.
ATAATGTGGTGTTAATATGCGTTAATGACATATCTTCACTCTGGCAGGGCCGTAACTACAACTTCCCTCAGCATTTTTGCTCTCGACCCAATGGCATCTACAATCTGACAAGCCACAGGTAGTTTCTTTTTGCACACATACGGCCCAGGCCTCAGCTACAGATTTGTAAGAAACTCCTCCATTGACCTATTGGACTCCCTCTCTGCACAGCTTTCTTCTCTCCAATGCCCGATCTCCCAAATTCCAGCTGCTTTAGCTGTCGCAAACTGTGATCTCTGTATCCTCAGCTCAGTGATGATGTCATGCTCTGTTTGGGCTCAGCTTTTAGAAACATGATTGGAAAATTGTCCCAAAGCAGACAGCTGGGCGGCTCAGTGATGGTACAACTCCCTCATGAATTTCCCTTCTCTCAGGGATAACTGTCTGCTGTTCCTGCCTGAATAGTTGCCATCTATCTATATATTTATATCTTTATATCTCTCTTTATATTGCATTATATATATATTCAAGCTTTCTAGTTGTTTATGGTGGGAGGGCTAGACTGGTACCAGCTAATCCATCGTAGTTAGAAGTTCCCTTCTTTCCTCCTGGTGAGGTGAAGCACATGTTGGCAAAGATGTTGAGACAGAGCCAGCCACCTTCTCTGACCCCTTGCGGTTTTCAGGTCTCTATGAGCGAGTGATACGGCAACCGCTTGTCAGGGTCCGCAAGTGCTTAGCTGTGACGTCTTACAGCCCTCTGTCTTTAGCATAATCCAAATGAAGGGACTTCTACTACACGAGCACTAGTGGCAAGATTTTCTTGGATCCTGGAAGTCATTCACCTTATTGTTGCCACCAAATAGTTTGTTGATTTCTTATTAAAAATCCAGTTCTGCCTGTATTAGTCTGCCCTTTTGCAGCAAGAAAGTTAAGGTTGCCCTGCTGCCTGGTTGGGAGTGAATGGGAGCATGACCCTCCCCAAGGGTTATACCCAGTTATGCCCAGTAGACTGGGCTTCTTTGCTGCTGACAGTTATTAACACATAGACCAGACTCTTGGCTTTGGGCCTGCAGGCAGAAAGCCATGTAGTAAACAGTGTTCCAGCAGAGGGAGACACACAAGGGGCATCTTTCAGCCCATTAGGAAGGAGGCTCGGCCAAGGCAAACACTAGAACAGGGAAGCTAGTCTAAGGCATGCTACATTTATAAAAGAACACAAAACTTGGCATCTCTCTCTGCTCCAGGCGCCCAAAGGCAACTCATTTATCCAACAGACATCCAATGATTGTTTATGCTGAGCCAGGCCCTGTGCTGGGTTCTGGGAATACAGGGCGAGGGAAAGATTCATCAAGGACGTGGTACTTGAATTGGCTTCTGGGGTTAAATCTTGGTTCCGAAAAAAATTGAGAAAAAAAGTTGCCACGAGCTCATCTTTTCCACATTTGAAGAAAAGAACATACAAATCAAGTTCATATGTTGGAAAGAGACCCAGAGGTTTCATTTTGGAGCTTGAGAGCTGCTTGGAAGGGGACCTCTGGCCTTGCCTAACCCACCCACACACTCTCAAGAGCCCACATCCAGTTGTGTTTCCTTGGCTGGAGACATGAACAAGCTCTGGCCTTTTCGGAGGCCTGAGGACTCCTTCTGGCTCCCTCCTCCTTCTTTTCTGTCCCGGAAGCAGACGTCTGAGCTTGGGGAGGTCTACCCTGCACCATAGGATTGGGCCTGGCCCTGTGGACTCCATCCCTGTTGCTCCTGGGGCTGGACCCTCCCTTCTTGCCCTCTTGGCACCTGCGGCCTGTGAATGCGTGTCTGGCATGGAGAAAAGGCGTGGTTCTATCTCAGGTGCCCTGGGGCCCACTCCAGAGCAGGGAGACTGTGGCCGGGTGAACATTTAGGGGGGTCTGTGTGTTCGTTTGATAAGTGAATCCACCTCTGTCAAATAAAGTCTTGGTGTTTTCTCTGATAATTCAGTTTCTGTTGAAGGGAGGTCTCTGCAGATTCTAAGACTCCAGAGACTTCCTAAGTTACCAAAGATGATTTCTGGATTTCCTTTGGTCAGTTTAATGCATACATCTCTGATTCCTTTCTTGACCATATTCTTGTGAGCCCTCTGGCTTTGGGCCTGGGGTCATAAGTGAGGGAAGCAGGCAGAGCTGTCTTGCTCACAGGGCATAGTTTTTGGGGTTCTCTTGGCCACGACGGTGGATAAAACCTCCAGTGTGGGGTTCAGGTGCTGCCCAGGTCTGTGTGCCTGGACCATGCCCTCGACCGTTCCTCGTCCTGGTTCCCCACCGTCTCTCTCTGCCCCCACCAGGTTGTACATTCCTTTTCTACCTTTTTCCAACGCCTCTGGCGTGGTGCTGAAGTTCACATGTATTGTGCTCTTCCAGGGCAAGCTTAGATTTTTGAGCAAGCACATTTTTTTTGTTTGTTTTTCAGGAAGGAAAAGTTTATGCTATGATGGTCAGAATTAATCATGATGAAAGTTTGTGGATTTAAAAATAAAACAATTAGATCTGGAAAATACACTATTGAAGAGGTTCTCTAAGAGTGGCAGCATGTAGACTCTGTGTTCTACCACGTTTCATGGTTAGAACGGGATTATTGAATCGGGAGGCTGGACCCTGCCCTGGAAGCTAGGAAGGCAGGGGGAGGCCTAACCCGCCACCAGGAGGGGCATCGAAATCGGAGCTGTGGCCTCCCGGGGCGATGGTTGTAAGGCTTCTTCTTCCTGCAGCACAGCAAGTACGAGTGCCGGCCAGCGGAGGGGACACTGCCCTATTCATCTGCTCTGTCTCCTGAAACAAGGGGACTGTTTGATGACACTCACCAGGGCTCACCAGGGAGGGAGGGACAGAGGCTTCAAAATGGTGCTTTAGATTCTTCAGGAATGCGGGGGGTGGGGCAGGGGAGTTCATAATTACTTCTGATAAAAAGATAAATAAATACATAGGGAAAAATACATGAAGATGTGAGCCAGCATTGGCCAATATAGCCAAACCTTTCTGATGAGCCAGATTTCAAGGAAAGGATTTTCATGATGCATAAACCACGCTGAGCCCCGACGAGTCTGGTTCCTCCCCTCTAGGTCTCCTGGCGCAGGGCAAGGCAGTTGTTGTGTAATTGGCCCTTGAAACACTATTACAATCACTTTGTGGCCTCCTTCGGCTTATTTTTAACGACAAGGTCTATTGCGTTGTTAAATCATTAACTCTGACAAATACTTATCTTGGCATTTTCCTGTCTTGACGAGAGTGAAAACAGCAAGGTCACGTCAGCTCACTTGAGGTCTGGGCCCGCGGCTGCTTGAGTGGAGACGAATCGGATAGGGAAATGTTGGTTGGGGCTGCGCAGGGTGTGCTCGGGGAACGGGCAGAGAGAGCTCGGCAGACACGGGGGCTGCCCGGGGGCAGGGGGGCCAGAGCCTACTGTGGGAGTTGGGGGTGCTGACGGGCCACGGGCAGCTTCTTCCCCGGCACTGTGCACGCCTCCTCCGGGACGCACGGCCCCAGGCAGGGCCCGGGAGCAGGGCGTCCCCCCGCCTCTCCCCTCACGCCCCACCTGCCCTTCTAGATCCCAGCCATCCCCTAAGGCCGGTTCCAGACCCTTTCTTCCTTGACCCCTCTCAGCCCACGCTGACCTCTCCTCTACTCCCTGTGGTGCTCTCTGACAACATCGGCAGCAACAACAGCAACTAAACCATGAGGATGTCTGACATTTATTGATGCTTGCAGTATGCCCGATGCCTGTCCACAGCCGGCTATGGCAGGCCCCCATGGTCATGCCGCCCTCTGTCCGGCAGGGGGTAGTGTGACCACACCGTAAGGGCACCTCCTCCTCTACCCGTTCTCGGGGAAAGAAAGCTTCAGAATTCCCGCTGGGTGCGGGAAGGACGCTTCCGGCTTTGACAGTGAGTCCAAGGCTCGGACAGTGGGGGCAAAAGGAAGCACAATTGTCATCCCTCGTTGCCTCCAACCTTGGGGGACACCCGGGGGTCGAGTCCCCACATCATTCCGTGGTCAGTCCCCACTGCGCCGAGGGCAAAGGGCAGGCACACACCTGGAGAGAAAGATGGCTTCAGTCGACAGTGCGGATTCCTGGCAGGGGACTTGGCGACCTGCTTCCTCAGAGGTATACAGATGAGTCCCAAGCCCGACAGCCACAGGGTGCCCAGTAAAGACTAGGGGTGCACGGAGCCCCACTTGGCCGTATGTGCGAGCTGATGGGCACCACCTTTTGGCATTTGGCACAGTCGGCTCAGCAGGCAAGTCTCTCGGACACCTAGAGCTGCTCGGCCGGTGGCCTGTGAGAAAGTCCCGTCTCTCCCGCAGCCTGGGAGCCGGTCGTGCCAGGGTGTAATGCCGGAGGGGAGACAGAGAGGCCGTCACACGTGTCGCGCTCGGACTGCGCCCGCCTGCAGAGAGAGGGAGGGACGCGAGCGGCTCCTGCACTGGGCAATTTCGCTGACGCAGCTCCGGACGCGGTTTCGTGGCTTGGGGTCGGGCGAGAGCTTCCCCACAGAAATCTGTGGCAACCCCGGGGACTGCTCGGGACTCTGAGGGCTGAATCTTTTCTTTTTTTTAATCTCGAGGAAAGTGTGTTGGTATCTTGCCCCCGGCAAACACAGGCTGGGAGATTGCTTTGACCAAGGCTCCGCGAGTTCAGATCCCGGGTCCCTTAGCGCAGCCCACATCTGAGGCTGCGGCTCTGAGGAGTTAGAGATTGATGTTGCCGCCCAGCCCCTGGGCTCCAGGGGCGCCCTTGGTCCAGAGGTTCAAAGCAGCCTGAGTTATCTTTGCAGTTTCTCCACGTTCTCCCACTCTTCTCCAGGCTCTGGGAGAAGAAAACGCTGATCTAGCTCAGACCGCTGACCCGCCCCCAAAACACCCACCTTCTGCCGGCAGCGGGAGGGGATGACCCTGCGCACGCGGGTGTCTGCATGTCCGAAGGCAGAGCCCGGGCTGGTGTCTGTTATACACCTGAAGAGTCTAAAAGTGAGAACAGGAGGGTGGATGAGAAGAGAAGGAAAGAGGGGAGAGGAGAGGAGCAGAGCAGGGGAGGAAGGGAAGAGAGGAGAGAGGAGAGGGGAGGGGACAGGAGAAGCCTTAGTAGGACATATATGGGCCAGAGGGTGGGAGACAAACCCCGTGACAGTTCTTTGGAGTTCCTGGGAGTCTGGTGGTTTGGAGAATACGGGGATGTTCCCTCCAGACAGCGTCGCTCTGACCACGGAACTCATCTCATTGTAAAGCAGGCAAAGCGACGGCCCTGTGCTCATGGAATCCGCTGGTCTCACCTGCTGTGTGAAGCAGCTGGCCCGATGTTAGCTTGAACCACGTGAAAGTGCTCACATTCCATTGTTTTTGACTTGCAAAATGAGCAATTTCACAGGTTTAACTCAGTGTAACGGTGGAACGGCCTACTGAAGATCCATGTGTGGCCAATTGGGAAACAACGTCCCGAAAGCTGGGGCTGTGTTGTCCTGAATGCAGCGAATGTTCGAATCGAGGACCGATGACGGTGCTGCTTCTCCTACAGGCAGAGCACAGGGACCCCGGAGTCGACAGGGTGAAAGTGGGGCTGCTCCCTTCACTGCCATCCCCAGTTACCCACCCTGATAGTTTTCGCTTCTGGGCCTTGCAACTTTGGGCTCAGCTGCTTTGGAAGTCTTTGTTTCCAAGGGAGAAACCAGGAAGCACGACAGTGACTCCATGGAAGTAGAAATCGAGACCACTCCTAACAACTCAGCGCACAGGCAGACGTTGGGATGATCGATCCTGAGAACTAATAAATTCACTGTTCGCCTAAGTTAGTTTGTGCTGGCTTTCTGTCCTATGCAACGAAGATATATATTAATAGCAGGAGCTCAATAACTGCTGAATTATAAGTTCGTTTCTCTGCTATCTCTTGAGATTGCTCCATGTTTGGGCCACAGATTAGCATGAATAATTCATGTTTTTTTCTATGGGTGAGAGCATCTTTTCTGACCTTGATCTTGACCACACCTGGAAATGTCATCCGCCCTGGGGGGATGGCAGGGCAACCTAGAGAGAGCAGCAGAGAACGGAAACAAACTTTTGGTTGTCTTGTAAAACATGAAAAATGAAAAAAGTATTTAGCAATTTCACTTTATGTTTAATATAACTTTATGTTTAACTCCTTTCTCAAAACACTCCCCAAGGCCTTTGAAAGTTTCTGCAGTACAAAATTGGAAATTGCTGCTTTGTCGTGCAACGGAAGAGATAGCTTGAGGTGTGAGAACTCTAAAAGGAGCGACCTTTTCTCCCCTCTTCTCCTTGTTATAATGTCCAGTGATGCCTACTTAATGGGTGGCAAATGAGGTCCCTGGTGTCTCTGTCGGGCTTTGAGAATCTTACCTGGTAGTGCAACTTTGGCTCAGAATTAATGTGCGGCGTGGGGAGGGGGTGGATAAACTCATTAGGAAAGCTAACCGGTTTCCTCATTGTCACCTAACAGCATTCATGGTGTGTGTGCTTAGAATAATGTCTTTTCTACAAGCCAAATGGGAAAATGCTCTAATGTATTTCCCTGAATTTGGCCTGCCACTGTCGTAAATTACCCTGCTTAATGGACTCTGGGATTCTGTTATCTATTTGGAAACTTCTGAGCTCCTGGAGAAACCAAATCAAGTGTCTCGGTCCCCAGGAAGGGAAGGCAGGCTTAGAAGATTTACAGCTCCGTGAACATCATTACTGATGTCTGTTGTATTTTGCAAACAACTTTCCTGCAGAATAAGTGCTTATGATGGGGCTGTGGGCAGTTGTTTTGATAAGTTGCCCTGAAATAATGACAACCAGGAGCCATAAATCCCCTCTGGAAATCAACATTCCAGGAGGGGATTTGACAGCGACTTCAACCCGCCCCGTGCCAGCTGCATGAGGGATCCCTGCCAGGGCCCTCAGCAACCTTCCCCACGTTTACCAAGAACAGCTAAAATAACATCAGCAACAACAACAGCTCACATCTTAGAGCACTTTACAGCTTACAGAGGTGTCCACAGGCCGTATCTCACCTGAAGAAGGTGGAAACTGAGGCCCGGAGACGTCAGCCAACAGTGAGGGCTGGAAACGGAGTGGAGCTCGGGCCTCCCAACTCGCGGCCACCGTCTCTGCTCCCTGCCTCTGCGTCGGTTAATTCTGTGGTTTACTTGATTGGGCCACCGTGTGTCCAGACATTTGATCAAACATTGTTCTACAAGAGTGTTTCGGATGAGATTAACATTTAAATTGGTAGACCGAGTAAAGCAGATTACCTTCCCTGACGTGGGTAGGCCTCATCCAATCAGTTGAAGAGCTGAACAGAACAAAAGTCTGACCCTCTCCCCAGCAAGAAAAACCCTCCTGCCTAACGGCCTGTGGGCTGCAACCTCAGCTCTTCCTGGGTCTACAGCAGCTCTGGCCTTTGCACTCAAACTGGGGCTCTGCAGATTTTGGACTTGCCCGCCCCTTAGTCATGTGACCAATTCCTTCTAATCTGTCTCTCTGTGTTGACAAAACTTAATATACACAGAGCTCCCATTGGCTCAGTTCCTGCAGAGAACCCTGACTAATGCAACGTCTCTCCTCACGCAGTTAGATGACATGCCCCCCACGGGTCCCCATTGCTGGTGCAGGTCTGAGCTCGGGGAGACGAAAGGCTAAAATTGGTTGTGAGATTAAAGTGTTTCTGTTTTAAACATTCTTTTAAAATTTATTTTTAGTTGTGGTAAAATGCACATAACAAAATTTACCCCATCTCATCCTCGTTTAAGTCAGCAGTGTTAATATATTCGCATTGGGTAAAGTTTTGATTTAAGCTGGACTGGGTAAGACTTTGGTACCTGAAGATGAGGTCATCCTTACAGCCAACAGTGACCCCAGGGGTCGGAGGACTTGCCAGAGATGGTTCCATGTGGCCGGGAAAGGAGACCGATGGAGCATGTTTGGAGATGGGGGAGGGGAAAAGCAAAAAAAGCTCTTGCTCATCTGCCCCGTGGGGCCAAGGTCTTTCTCTGAGCCTTGCCCACGGCCAGCTGCAGAGCCAAGATAGCAGCGGGGGGAGGAGGAGTCACAGATCCAAAGGGGACTGGGCGAGGAGGGGCACCCTAGCCCCAAGCTGACGGATGGTCGTGGAGACTGAGATGGCCACTGCAGAGGGTGGCCGAGTGGGGGCTGGTCTCGGCACACACACCTGCCCCCCTGCAGCCAGGGCGGCGGGCAGTGTTCTCGGGCCATGGCCACCTTTGTGACCATACGTGTTCCTCTTGTCTCTGCAGCCTGACTCCGGTGGCTCTCCGGTTCTGGAGGAGCACCGCCCAGCCCCCACTCACCACGAGCTTCCAGTCCATGCCTGAGAAGCAGCATTGTATTAATATGAAGAGCTATGTCGATGGAATCTTAAATATAGCATTCTGGGAGCTAAGTGACCCAGTGGCACAGCTGTAAGTACCATCTGGGGTGTGATGCAGGGGGGTCCCCATCCCCATGTCCTTAGTGTTACCAGGACTGGGAAAGGGGTGGGACAGGAGCTGCCTGGGAACAACCTGTGGCCACACACACAGAGAAGCACTTCCCAGCCCCCCATCGCTTGTCTGATCAGAGAGCCCCTTCTCTGCGTCCTTGGTCCTGACGACTTCTTTTTGGAGACCATGAGAGAGCAGAGGATGTGGCTGGGCAGGCTGGGGAGGAGCTGACTGCTGGGGACAGGCCTGGGACCCGCCTGAGGATTCTGGCTGAGCAGCTCAGCCCCGGCAGAGGGGGCATCCCCGGCCTGGGGTCCTGCTCTCAGGCCCTGCCCGCCGTTTGTGTTCGCCGCATTGTGGCCAAAGGAGCCTTCTTCTGTGACCTCACAAGCACCAAACCCAGGCCCCACGTGGGTCCCTCACCTTCTCTTCTCGCTCCTTTGCCCGGCCTCTTCTACGCACCCTCCAAACCCCTACCTGAATCCCGCAGATGGGGTTCCCTGAACATTCCCCCCTGCGCGGGGCGAGGTTGGGACTCCCGGTGGACACTCGGAAGCACCGTTTCTCCTGCGCACGTCGGATTCTAATAGTCGTCAGACACACAGCGGTGTGATTGTTGGCTGAGTGTCTGCTACCTGTGCAAGCTCCAGGCAGACAGTGTCTGTATTCCTAGTGCCTGGCATGGGGCCTGCACGTGGTGGGTGTGCAGTGAATGAGGACCGAAGGAAGGAGCCACGGGACGGGCGACCACTGTGCACCCCACAGGGCAGGTCATGGCAGGGCGCGTCCTCCGAGGGCAGGGAAACTGCGCAATGCCGTCTGTTCAGGCTTCGGGAGGGGATGCGCAAGGCTCCAGGGTGTGTCAGGAGACACAGGGAGGAGGCCGGGGGAAGGGCACAGGACTTGGCCTCTGTCCCCGCATAACAAAGCCTTTTCTGACAAGTGCAGGCTGTGCTGACCACACCAGCGGTGTTAGAGTGTCCGCGTGGTCATTTAGGTCCTCTGCCGGAGAGCTGGAAGGTGGCACCCCTGGGATAAGCCACAGCCCAGCCAGTCCCAGGTGAAAGGCAGAGGGTCAGGCAGCAGGGAGCAGGTGGGCCCACCTAGGGCCACAGGGTCCCCACAGGCTCTCAGGGCTAATGTCTTGCGGGGAGGACATGGGGGAGGGAGGAGGGTGGGCGGGAGGAGGAAGGGAAGAGGAGAAGGAGGGAGGGAAGGAGATGGAGAGAGAGGAGGGAGGCGCAGGGAGGGGAGGAAGAGGGAAGAGAGAAGTCCTGGTCCCGTGGTCGTAGGGGCAGCCCCGTGAGGCCGCAGTCTGGCCCAAACGCTGCCCCTCGAGGCCCGGGCTCAGCCTGGGGCCAGGGCCAGGGAGCCTCTTGGCCTGAGCCCCCCATTCACAATTGCCTCTTTGCATTAGACTTCGGGAATTGTTCCAAGTGAGGTTTTAACGTTAGGAGCACTAATTTGTTAAATGTTTTAAGCATTTAAAACATGCCACAAGATTTATATCCCCATCTTGGCATGCCTTTGGCTTTCGATCTGTCAGAGGCCTAATAAAGTGGACGTGGTCCAGACCTCTGGGCCCGGGTGGCCCTGCTGAGAGGCCCTTTCTCAGGAGCGGAGCCCCGACTGCCAGACCCCAGGCCGGGCCCCCCCCCGCCCCGCACGGGGTCGCTGGCTCCGTACAGCTCTGTCTGGTCGCACTGAGAGAACCTAAGGATGGTTTAATGAGTCCTTTCACCCCATTAGTGAGGGAGAGATCTCACCCTGGGGTTTGGGATGACCGCTCGCTCTATCTGGGCAGATAGAATGACAGCGGCTTATTAGTGGCATGTACTCGTAGCCTAGGGGAGGAGGACACTCACGCCGGCCACTTGGGGATTGCGCGTAGGAGCCAAGAGAACCACCAGTGGCTGTGGCAGGCCTTGCAGCGCCGGGAGGGCGAGGCGCCTGGTTCCCACAGGAGGGCGGGATTGACTCGGTGACCTGCGGGCTGCCAGGGGCCTGAACCCACCGCGCAGGGACAGGCAGGAACTGCGTCTGGTCCCCTGGGTGAGGAGGTCGTTTGGCCCGAGGGCCTCACCCACAGGGACAGAGAGGGGAGGGGAGCGTGTGGTTAGACCACCCGAGGATGCTCAGTTTCAGCAGATGTCAAGGCAGCGCACGTACCAGGCCTCACTTTTAGGACTGACGGCACAGAAGAGGCAAAGGACTCGGAGCTCCTGCCTGGAGCGCAGGATGCAGGAGGGAGCTGGAGACTGAGCAGCAGCAGGTTCAAGGGGCTCAGGGGAGTCGGGAGGGGCTCGTGGGAGACGGCCAGGCCCGAGAAGGTCACCCAGGAGACGAGTTAAAGTTCTCCTCTTGCTGGCACGTTCTTGTGGGATCTTCTCGAGGCTGCTCTGCTGTGCTTAAACGAAATCAAACTCACTGTGGTAGAGGACTGTCCCATTTTTCCGACCTGATGGAGACCAAATACACTGGGTGTCTTCAGGCCCGGGGCTCACGGCCAGGGGGCAGCCACCAAGAGGGCAAACCCACCTGGCAGGTACGGGCCCAGGGTCCTAGGAGGAAGAAAGCCCCAGAATGCCCTCTGTTCCCCCTTTCCCCTTAAAATCCTGGATCCAGGCTCACAGGATGGCCGTGGGGAGCCACTGGCGAGAGGGAGAGATGCGGCCCAGGGCCACGCATTCCAGATCTCCGTGGTTTCCCTTTGATCACGTTGTCTCCACCTTTTCAACTGACCGGGCAGATCTCCCCACCGTGCCCTTAACCCGGCAGCCTCTGCTGCGCCCACCGTGGGCTTTGCTGCTGCTCCGTGTCCTGTGCCAGACACAGGGCCTCCAAAGACCCCACCCTTGCCCTCCTGGAGCTCACGCCGATTCCATCTGACCTTCCACGGACCTTTTCCAACTCCACGGACCCGGGAGCACCTTCCCTGCAAAGCCCATGGGCGCTGTCACGCTTTCCTGGCTGTGTGCGAGAACACAGGATGCAGGGACAGTTTGTTTGGACGTGAGTCTGTTTTGCTCTCACTGTAGGACTTGGGACACTTTTCCTAAACCTGGAAGGGGCCGGTGGTTCGGTTTGCAGCTTTCACAAGCGGTAGAGACTGGCACCCCCGGCCCAGGCACTCGCTGAGGACTGGCAGGACCTCGGGGAGCACCTGGCAGAGGCCCACCCTTGATGCTATACCAGGGTGACGTGAGGCTCTTTCCTGAGTATTCTGCTGTGTACAGGACCCCCAAGAATACTGCGTGGCTGTAGGGAGGGAAAGAGGCCTCCCTACAGCCTGACAGATGTTGACTTTCTCATCAACCTTGGAAAGTGGCTCGTGAGACACTCATGCTCATTTTGGCTCTAATTATAAAAGTAATTCATCTTAGAAAATCTGGAAAGTATGGACGGGTACAAAGACAACCAGCTTCACCCAGACCCCTACCGCCCAGAGATAAGCACCGTTGCCAGCCGGTCTCTGACCCTCCAGGCGCGTTTTATGCCCGTTTAGAAACGGATACATGCCATTTACAAGGTGGGCGTCCCCTGCAGACAGAGTTTTGTTTGCTGCCTTTTATTTGACACCTGGACAATATGCCCCTGTGTGGGTCGGCAGTCACATAGACATCCTCTACCGTGAGTTACTTGGGGTGTTTCCAGGTGTTTGCTATTATTAATAACGCTGCAGTAAACATCCTCACATGTCGATCTTTATGTATGTCTCCGATAAAGTGATCAGTCAGGTGTCACCATGTACAGACCCAGTTCAGGAATAAGAGGGGTCTCCTGACCCCGAGGTCCAAAGCCAGAGGCAAATAAATACCCATTTTCGGAGCTCTTGTGCATTTAGCGAGGAGCAGTGCACGCCAGCTGAGAGCTAAACTTCTCTTTACCTGCATGATCTCATTCAAATCTTCCCCACGACCCTTTAAGGTGACACTAATCCTGCCCCTGGTTGACAGATGAGGGAACCGAGGCACAGACAGAGGCTGATTAATTGCCCAAGACCCCAGAGTCAGTAAGTGGCGATGCTGGAACTTAAAAGCGAAACAGACAAAAGCAGGCGACCCGCTGCGGCGCAAAGGGATGGTGGCTCTGCCACGCACGTGGGTCAGATTGTCTCCAGCCGACGCCCACGCGTCCACCCCGGCGCTGTTTGTGTTTCCGCTTTCTCTGCTACTTGGTTCCATACACCCCATCCTTCGAGTGGGTGTTCCGAACGCTTCCAGTTCGGGGTTGTTGAGCCTGACACTTCCTCTGCGTCATCCAGCTCAGAGCTCCTGTCCACCGCCAGCTACCACATCTGAAGCTTCGAGAAGGAAACTTCAAAATGTCACTGCAGCAGGGACGGCGCATTTGCTGGTGGGGCACCCGCCGCGACTCACTGTTGGGCTCAGAGCCCCCGGAAACGTTCGTCTCGGCTGGGGGCAGCTGTGGCCAGCGGAGCTTTCTGAGCCCAAGGTCCCCGCCGAGCCACCCCCAGAAGACAGGATGCACCACGCGGTGCTTCGGGACGGTCCCCCACGCTCCCCCAGGGGACCAGGGACCACAGACGCTCCGAGGAGGGAGATGCAGACTGCGGCAGCACACCCTGGGCTCTTCCAGTCCCAGGAGCCTGCAAAGCCCTGGGCCCGTCTTTCCAGAACGTCTTTCTTCCTGCAAAGCCTGAGGTGCTGATGAAGAAAGCGCAGAGTGGGAGCACCGTGCTGAGAGCGTGCGTGCGGTGTTGTGGGTTGAATCGTGCCGCGCGAAAGGTATCTTAGCGTCCTCGCCCCCAGTGCTTCAGAATGCCACCTTTTTTGGAAACGGGGTATTTGCAGATGCGATTTGTGGAAACAAGGTACTACCGGATCGGAGTGGGCCCTAGGCCAGTGACTGGTGTCCCTGTAAGAAGGCCGCGTGAAGACACAGGGAAGGAGAAGCCCACGTAACGACGGGGGCTGAGGTCTGAGGGATGCAGAGACCGCTGGCCGTGCCCAGACGCTAGAGACAGGCGCAGGATGGCTTCTCCCGCAGAGCTTTCGGGGCGACATGGCCCTGCTGACACCAGGACTTTGGACTTGGCCTCCAGGACTGAGAGAATAAATTCCTGTTGTTTAAAGCCACCCAGTTTGTGGATGCTAATAGAGGGGCAAACTGGGGTGCTTGGCCCACCCCGAGGCACGAGACTCCTATTCCTAGGGGCTGGGAAGTTGTCCTCAAGAGGGGAAGGAAGCGTGAGAGCGGGGTTTTCTACCCAAAGTCCACACAGAAGAGAACATATTCAAAGCATGGCCCCCAAATCCGCATTCTTGGCAGTCTCGAAGGCCTGTCCCATTTCGTCAGACTCTGTAACCCGCGTGGGCCTGACGGTGCACCGCTGACGTCCGAGGCCTGGTTGTCGAGAGGCTTTTGCACGTTCTAGGTCAACACCAAGATCGGACTTTGTATGTCCAAACCAGAAAGTGAAAAGTGATTTCCTCTAGATCACCTTAAAAAGTTTCTGAGTAGAATTTTAAGTCCATTTATCAGCATGAGGGACTATATCACTCTCTGCCAACCCTAGTTTTCGATTTTAACCAGAAGATAAAAACGGTTCATCAGAGAGTCATGGCGGAATGGGGGCAGTACCTGATCCTCACGGTCTTTCCCTTCGCTCTCGCTCTTAAAGTGAGTTCAGAGACAGGGAGCCGCAGGCCCAGCGAGGGGCCTCCGCCATCTGTATCGATGAGGAGGAAGCCTGGGCCCGGCCACAGCGGCCACCATCAAAGCCCCCCCAGTGCAGGCCGGGGCTGCGGCGAAGCTTGGCTGATGGGGCTGAACTCGCCCTTCCCCGCAGCCAGCGATCAGCTGAGCCACCCGGCTTGGCGTAGAAGCTTCCATCCTCCCCTTCTTTCTTTCGTTGTGTGTCATCCTTTAAAAATCCTCCAATCCTCTCCAGAGTTCAGACCTTCTTGGTGTGGAGACCACTCTTGTACTCATTGGTTGTTCATTAGGTCGCCCACTCTGAGCCACCAGCTGAGGACAGAGATTTTGTCCCTATTGTTCACCTAGCATCCCCAGGGCCTAGAATGTGCCGGGCGCATAGTGGGTGCGCAGAGAATACTGATTGAATCATCAGAAAAAGACTGTTGCTTTGCAGAGACACGTGCTGACTGTGGTCTCAAATCCACGTGGGGGGAGACAGCGACACCCCAGGGCTCGCGCTGGCTGGTCCTCTTGGCAAGGACGACGGGGCACCTGGGGGGCGGCTGGCAGGGGGGCGGGGTGGGGAAGGAGCGGAGTCCGTGGCTGGCAGCTGCCCTCCGGAGCCGGTGGAGCAGTCTGTGGTTAATGACTCGCTTCTCCTGCCCCGGCCCGCAGCTCCCTGGGCCGATTTCACGCCCCTCTGCACGCGGATCCGTCTCTCACTTACCCGAAGCCTCTCCAAAGAGCTCCGTCTGCTGCCCCCGCCGTTCCTGACAGGTGGCTAACGCAGCTCTCCGAAGCCCCCGCACACCAGGAAGCATCTTCTGCAGAATCGACTTGGCTCTTATGTCCCATTTCTGTCTCCCCACCGTGCATTTGCTGCAACCACGGACATTTGTATGGAAATGGAATCCGCGTCCGCCAGGGCTCATCTGCGCAGGCTGCCTGGCGAGCAGGCGCGGGGGACCTGCTGGCTGCACCCACCCGCGTGGCCTGAGGCCCCCCCGCGCTGACGCTCCAGCCTCGGGAGCGGGAGGACGCCATCCGGCAGGGATTATGGCCTGGCTGGGCCTCCCGGGGCCACCCCAGCATCTGCGTCAACACTGAAATGACGTCGCTCCGTTGGCAAGCGTGTGTCAGGCCGCCTGGCCCGTGGGGTGCGGCTGTGTCATGCAGTGCTCGGCCCCAGGGTGGGCGTCGCTGGGCCGGGACCGGGTTTGGGGGCTCTGGGGCTGGCGGCTGTAACAGGCAACAAAGGAACAGAGGAGCCGTGTGAGGCCGTCAGGACGGGCTCGGGGCCCAAGCCGGCTGCGGTAACGGCGGCGCGTTTCTCCCGCCATCCTAACCCACGTGAGCAGCGACCCTCAGTGCTCCATTCGGTGACTGGGAGGGGACTTACAGGGTGACTGTGATGACATAGGACGTGGGGCCTTTGGGAGGTGATTAGACTCAGATGAAGTCACGCACGTGGGGCCCTCATGACGGGACCGGTGCCTTTATGGGAAGAGGAGGAGACAGGACAGCGTCCTCTCTCTGATGCGCCAGGACGCGGTGGAGGCCGCACTCTGCAAGCCGGGAAGAGGCCTCATCAGAGCCCGACCGCGCCAGCGGCCTGGCCTCAGACTTTCAGCCTCCGGAACTGCAGCGATGGGGGTGTGTCGTGCAAGCCGCCCAGCCGTGGTGTTCTGTCACAGCAGCCCGAGCTGACGAGGACAACGGGAAACTTCCGCAGGTGGAGGAGGTCTGTCTGCTCCAGGTCACACGGTGCTGGCCCTGCAGCCCCAAATCCCAAACGCCTTGCTCTGGGCCGGGGGTTGGGGTCAGGGAATTCCAAGGAAGGCCGGGACGGGGAGGGGCATCCGAGGGTGGGGACGGGGGTGGCCCACCTTGAAGATGGGGGCCTGCTCTGCCACGTGGCTCACAGCAGGCCCTGCCTTGGGGGTCCTCCCCTCCATCGCTCTCCGGCTTTTGGTTCAGGGGTCCCTAGCCCATACCCCACCTCCAGGAGTGCGTTAGCCCCAGGCCTAACACATGCCTGTTGAGTACCTACGACGTGGTGGGCACCGTCTAGGTACCCGGACACAGCAGTGAGCAAAACAGGCAAAAGCCCACCCGCTTGCAGTTTCCATTCTAGTGGAGGAAGAAAGACAACCAACAAAATAAATAAAATGTCTACTGCATTAGAAGGTTGTGAATGGTCGGGAGACAAATAAAGCCGAGAAGGGGGATAGGGCGCGCGTGGGTGGGAATGGAAACGCGGAGAGCCGAGAAGGTGACATTTGAGGAAAGACTCGAAGGAGGTGTGAGAGGAACCCGGCGCAGGGAACAGAGGGTGCAAAGCCCCCGAGGCAGCAGCATTGGCCGGTAGGTTTGAAGAGCAGCAAGGAGCCACCATGACAGAGCAGAGGGGAGAGGATTTGGAGGTGGCGGCAGAGGGAGGGCCTTTGGTGGGCGCTCAGAGGGAGATGGGGAGCCAGGGGGGGTTGGAGCAGAGAGGGGACGCAGTCTCACCCCGTGTTGATGGGAGCCCTCTGTTTCCGTGGACAGCCGGGGTCAGCAGTGGCCACGGGGCCTGCTGGAGGCTGGGCAGTGTGAGCTGGGCGAGAGACGGGGGTAGGGGCTGCACAGGGCCGGGCAGCGGAGCCTGAGAACATGGGAGGACAGGCTTGCAGCTAAAGACAGGACCCGTCTCGGAAAGATGAGACTTGTCATGTCCCTTAGAAACTCGAGCAAGGCTGTCACGTGAACGAGGTTGTCACGTGATCCCCCCAGCTCGGGGCAGGTCCAGGCCAGAGACACAAACTGAAGGGCCAGCACGTGGGGGTTTGAAGTCAGGAGACTCCAGTATCACAAGCAGGCGATTGTTGGGGGAACAGAGAGGGGGCCCGGAGCTTGCCCCCCGACACGGGTGTTAAACGGTGGGAGAGATGAGGAGGGATCCACAAAGACCCGGGAAAGAAGCTGCCGGGGGGTGGGAGGGAAACCGCGAGGGCCGCCACGCTGGCAGCAGAGCCAGGCTAGTAGGCGGAGGCCGGCGGCTTCTCCACGGCCTTGGCTGCTGCGCCGCCCACGGCCGAGGCACAGCACCCACGCCAGTCTGGTCAGAGCCCAGCCAGGGCTCCTGCTGGAATCAGACTATGGGACTCGAACTTCCTTCCGCTTCGCGGTGCTGGGGGATGAGTCTGGAGCTGTCGTGGCCTTTTTACCTGCCCGAGTGAATAGCCAGTACAGGACCAAAGCCACCGGATGAGGGAGTCCCGAGGACATCATTCCTGCCCCGGATCCGAGCATACCCCAAACCCCTAGGCTTTTAGTTACATCAGCCAATAATGTCCCAGTTTTGCTTAGTGGGTTTGAGCTTCATTTCTGTCGTTTGCAACGGGAAGAGTTCTGACCAAAGCGGTGGTGGACCCCGTGTACACCCGGCAGAACCTCCCCACTGCCAGCTCGAGGCTCCACCCGCAGCTGAGCGCCTGTTCCGTGGGGCACGGAGTCCTCTTGCCATCGGGGTTTCTTACAGTGGCCACTTTTATCCGAGGATGAGCAAGGAGGGATGGAGGAGAAAATAACGGAGAGTCACTGGAGAGGATGTTCTGTTTGCTTGGTGGTTTGTTATTTTGCTTATTTATTTATTCAAGAGAAGGGGGATCGCGGGACCATGCCTGTACCTTCCACCCCAAGAGCCGCGACAGAGGTGAACCGTGGGGGGCTGAGGCTCCCCAGAGAGGTTGGGGGTGGGAATATTAGAGGGGTGAGCTCCTGAACTCAGGACTAGGCGGGTGACAGATTCAAGAAAAACAGAATCGTCGGGCCTGGAGGCACTGATCTGACGGGCTGCGGGGAGAATGGAGTCGTGTTTTTCCCTCTAAAGCAACTGGGCGGACAGCGGCAGAGCCACTGGGTCAGAGGGGTGGAGCGGGAGCAGCCCCTGGGAGGCCCCTCCCCGTGTTAGTAATCTCTCGCTCTATCTACATGTTTGCTTTTGAAGGACATTTTCCCTCCATGCCTCGAAGCCACTTAATTCATTAGTTCTTTATCGTTTATGTCCTATTTCATTATGTTATAATCTTTACAGTTGTTAATTTGCATTTCATTTCCTGCAGTACCAAAAAAAAAAACCCCTAGCCTTGAAAAATGTTATTGTTGTAAATATTAATACAAGTCACAAATGATCATCGTCCAGACCCATTTATCATGGCAGCGGCTCCCTTTGTCTGAGGCTGGAGGATTCGGGAATTACTGAAAGCAAGAGCTCTGTGTGCCCTGAGGGCTGAAGGAGGCAGAACTGGTCACCAGCCGTGACAACGTTAAAAGAGGCAGAGAAAACAGTACCTGCCGACAGCCATGGCCACTACCTACTTTTGTACCTGATGTCACCGGGTGGGGAGAGTCTGCCGCCGGGGGATGGAGCAGGGGGAAGCCGAGGGGAGGTCTTCCCTGGAAGAGGGCCAGGAGAAGGCGTGTGGTGGCCCTGGCAGGGAAGGGGGCGGTGTGTGTGGGGTGCTGCTCCGCATGTCCCGGCCCAGAACAGGACTCTTGCCCCGGGCCTTCTAAAGGAAAATCGCACTGCAGAGAGTTATTTCCCTGCCCTGGGGACCAGAGATGACGAGCACTCCTAGCCCCTGAGTGAGCTGCCTGGATATCTAGAGGCGGCAGGAATGCCCGTCACTCCTTGAGAGAGCCTGCAGCCCTGCTAGAGCGCAGGAGCGACCAAGCGGTGGTGGGCGGCGCTCGCCAGCTGGGCCCCTGCAGAGCTGCACGGCTGAGGCTGTGAACTCTGTCCCCAGCGCGGGCCTGGGACCCTGGCTCTGCTCCAGAGCGTGCCTGAGTCCCAACCCTGACAAAGCCCCCACCTGCACCTGGCCGTAGCGTGAGCCCCAGCCCTGGCCACAGACCCACCTGTGTGCCACTTGCAGACGGAGCCCCAGCTGTGACCCCCACACCGAGCTCCTACCCGGAGCCGGACCTCCCCGCTCTGAAGTCACGTTTTCCTCTTCGTGAGTGTCAAGGACCCCGTGGTGTGCACATCTCGAGCCTGTTCCTCTACAGCCTTGGTCCCAACAGCTTCAGCATCCGTTTGTGATCCATGGCGGACTCCATTGCTTCTTCTGCAGTAATCAGTCGCCATTCTCTGAAAAAGAAGAGATTTTTCTCTTTTTCCTCCTTTCTTCCTTCCCTGGCCCTCTTTTGTGGAGTATTGCTCTGGACTTGTGTTTTTTTTTTTTTTTTTTTTTTTTATTAAATGTGTTAAAATCTCCCTGATTATCAGTATTCTTTCTGATGCTGATTTTGTCCCACATTTGGCCAGTGGGACCCCCTTTCAGTTGGCTCTTGTGTGTTTCGGACGTAACCTCTCAGCTTAGATAATCCCTTTGCCGCACGGCCCCGGACACTCCAGGCACACCCGCGCTTTCCCGCGCTAGGACCCGCACGTGCTGATTGTCCAAGAATCCCTCGCACTCTGTCCTGTCTCCTCACAGCTCCGCACAGAGAACATACCCACCTGTTCCTTGTATCCGTGGAATGGGGCTTGCGGAGAGATCTTCTGTGATGTGCTGGCCACTGTTTGAAGGTGGTGTCCCTGCGGATGACCTTCGGGGAGTGAGAAGTCGCCAGGCAGGATGGCTGGACTAAGCGCGGGCGAGGTACCAGCAGGGCCAGGGCACTGCAGTGGGCTCAACAGGGCCCCCTCAAAAGACGTGTCCACGTTCTGGAAAGTGTGAAGGGAATTAAGCTAAGGATACCCTAGTTACACCTGTGATAAGAAGAGCCTGGTCTCCCCAGGTGGGCCCTGTATCCAAAGATGAGTACCCGTGCAAGAGACGGGAGGAGAAGGCCGGGCGAGGATGGGGCAGAGGGTAGCGGCGTGCGGCCGCAGGCCACGGAAGGCCTCGGGCAGCCGGAAGCCGGAAGAGGCGAGGAAGGATTCGCCCCTAGAGTCCTCGGAGGGAACATGCCCTGTCCACACCCTGATCTTGGACTTCTGTCCTTCAGAACTGCGACGGCTAAATTTCTGTTGTTTTAACCCACCCAGTTTGTGGTCCCCGCTTAGCCACAGGAGAGACGTATCCAGACGCCTGTTGACGTCTGGAACTGTGGGTAGAAACAAACCCTGGATGTGCTGTTTTTCCTCTACGGTGTTGCGTGGGCAGCGCGTGCCTCGTGGGCACACTGGATAAAGGGACGAGTCACATCCCGGTGGGACGGCGTGAGATTTCATCACACTACTCAGAACGGTGAGCAGTTTAAAACTTATGAATCGTTTATTTCTGGAATGTTCCATTTAATATTATTGGGTTGTAGTTGACCGTGAGTAACTGATGCCGTGGAAAGTGAACCCGCAGATGACGGGGGACTACTGGACTCTGTTAGGACAGGCGTGGGAAACCCACACTGCACCAGGAAACAACGTGGCTGAGAAAGCATCGAAGCCGTTGCTGGGGTATCAGGACGGTGCTGACCACCTGACGTTCACGGTGTGGTTTGCTGTTTGTATTTGGGGTCACTGCATGGATCCTCTGAGGTCCCGCCCTAGCGCTGCCCTCGTATCCCTGACAGCAGGTGCCGTGGGCTTTGCGGGGTTCACGGATCGGTTGGCACAGCCCCCCGACCTGGGGCAGCTACTCGGGAGTCTGTGGGGCCACCCCCGTCACGAGGCTGCTGCTCCAGTGTGGAGGGGCACCCCCGTGCTTGGTGCACCCCATTCCCTGGTCCGTGCACCCAGGGCCGCACAGCCAGAGGGCGACACAGAAGGATCCGGGCCTGCGGCAGCCCCGAGGGGTGCAGTACGCGGTCTGGAGCCGTGGTTGTCACAGCTGCACGTCCCCCACGTGTCCTGAAATTGCGTCGCTGGCAGCAGCCCCGCAGCGCAGGCTCCAGGCCCAACTGCAAGGCCAGGGAGACACCCGGGGGGCTGGAGAGGCCAGGGGGAGACTGAGAGCAGGTGGAGTGCCGCCAGGCCAGCTGCCCTGAAAGTGGGGTCCGACCTGGGGAGAGATGACTCCCCGGCACCCAGCGTTCCTCCTGAGGAGCCAAAGCCCGTCCCCTGCCGAGACTGTCCGAATTCAGGCCGCGCTGAGTGTTTTTGCCCCCTTTGCGGTTTGGAGCTTCTGAGAGGCTGAGTCGCAGAGACCAGCCAGGGCAGGGCACCGGGTCAGGCCTCGTGCCGGGTCACGGCAGTGGGAGAATCCAGGGGACGGCTCCCTGCAGCAGCCCCACCCTCCATCCCCGGGACACGCAGGGCCCCGGCCTCGGATCAGGGGAGGTCGGGGGGACGTGACCTTGGGCCCCGAGCCCAGCCCCCCTCCAGCTCCAGAAACGCGAAACTGCCGTGACCCTCCTCATCTCCGCTCACGGCCAAACAGACCATAAATTCCGATTAGGGAAGGATGCTCGTTGGCAATGACACGCAGAAAAGTTTGTGATTAGTGAACTGTAAAGGCGAACATGACATGCTCATAATTGGGATGTATTTACTGCGCGAAAAAAACGCCACGACGCCATTTGGGCAAAGTGACTTTGAGGGGACTTTCTGAAGGAAACGGACACACTCCCCTCCTTGCTTACCAAACAGCAATAACCGTTATTGATGGCGCTTTTCAAACGGCAGCTACAGAGAGAGAGGGGCGGCGACTTCTTGTCAGGGCTGCTTTATGGCGTCGTATTTCCGGGTGTTTCAGGAGCCCTGTTCATTTGCTGCATTATCCTGGGTGATTTACGGACCGCCAAGAGCTTACTTCATCCCGATGTTTTAGGCTTTTCGCTTTTTCACAGCAAACCGTATTCCAATATAATCAATGGACGTTTCTCCTGGCCTGGGCGGGGAGTGCCGTGCGGGTTTACAGCAAAATCAATACGAGGATAAATGGCAGCGAAGAAAGTCCATGGTCAGGGTGGAAAGAGGCTTGGAGGTCCCTGGCCCGGTGGCACAGCCAGCAGAGGGACGAGTCCAGAGGCCAGCTTTGCTGAACGAGGGCGCAGCCGGGCGCTGGCGGAGGGCTCGGCCGCGCTTTCGTTAAATATAACAGCAAGCGTGTTTATAAGCGGCCTTGTTAATGTTTGATGCTGTTTGAATGTGTGTTTTCGAATCAAAGTAACAAACGATTCCTGAGCACCTCAGTGTTCCAACATTTGCTTTCTTGGGGAAGAGAAAGCAGCCGAGTGGCTCCCAGCTGGGCCCGCTGTCCCCTCACGGCTGCAAAGGCTCCCGAGGAACCCCAGGTTTTCTGCTCTCCCTCTTCCCCTAGTCAATGCCAGAGAAGTCCCCACATTTCTCTGCAGACGGAGGGGTACCATAATAGCAGGCTGCCATTTCTGGAGGTATGGGGAGTGTGGGGCACCAGGACGGGGTTTACCACGAGGTAAACGAGGTCATTTAAGACAAAAGCTCATTTTTTTCACTGGGGGCGGCGGTGGGGGGGAGTTTCTCGACTGTATCAGACTGCAGCTCCTCCCTGCCAGCCCCAGGGGCTGGTCCCAGGGCATAGCGAGCAGGGTTGAGGTCGGGCAGGTTCAGCCCCTGATCCCTGGCAGCTTGGGACAGGTGGGTCAGGAAAAAACAGGTGCAAAAGTCCCAATGCTGGCACCTCAGGTGTGGCCGGCGCCCAGCCAGGCGGCAGTGGGCGGATGGGGCACCGTGGTCGTCTTCTGGCGAAGGGCCCACCGAGGCGGGATTTCTCCCAGGCAGCCGCTGTGAACAATTGGTGATTCTAGCCGGGAACTGCCGTGCCCACCACTCGTCCAGGTCGCTGGGCACGAAGTTCTGCAGCTGGGCTTGGGGTCCTCTCCACGCACCGCACAGGCCTCGGCCGCTGTCTCTGTTCCTCCCACTCCCAGGCCTCGGACACGAAGCGGAGTAGTTGCTTCACACTGGCATCCAATCAGGGACCAAGCACTGTGACCTTTTGAGAAGCCGACCAGCCAGGGTCAGTGGCTCCTCAGGCCTAGAGGGTACAGATGTTTGCGCCTGGACTCTGGCTGCAGGTCTGAGCAGGTAATTATTCATTACTGAGAACAAGCACGAGTAATGATCGGAATACCCAGGGTTCCATCCCCTTGATTTATGGGCCCCGGTCGCTGAGCACTTAGCTCTCTCAGTGCTTTCCATTGTTAATTAGACTCACCTGGGAAGCCCAGCAAGGGCAGGTCAGTGCCACCGGGGTTTCCTCCAGCAAAGCGTGAGAAGCTGAGTGCCTCACTCAAGGTTACCTGAGGGTGGGCCAGGGCCTCTGTGTGCGACTCCTGCCCCCAGGAACAGAGTCCTAGACTCCTCTCCAAGGGTAGAAGCCAAAGCCCAGCCAGAGAGGGGCTCGGGTGCCACCAGGGCCTGGCCGAGCATTCCCAGGCTTGGGATTGGAGCTGGCCTCCTTCCCTGTAGGAGAAGAAAGGCTGGCGGGACATCAGCTGAGGGAGCCCAGCTACTCCCAGACGTAGTTTCCCACCAGGTCAGGGGCAGGACACCAAAAATTGTAAATGTTTTAAGGAAGTTGTATTTAAGGTCCACCTGAGTCTTTTCTCAAAGTAAAAGGTCCTTTTATTCTGTGAATAATTTGTTCTAGGGTATCAGGTTTCTGTGAGTTGGGTTTTTTGAGAGCATGAAAGCACAGGAGTTAAAAGCACGGACCTGGAGTTGGAGCCCCGGGGTTCCAGACTCGGCCTTTGCTCAGGGGACTTGCCTACGTGAGCCCCAGTTCCTTCAGCTATAAAATTGTGACACTACCTTGAAGAGTGGTGATGAGGATTATATAAGATAATGCTTGCGTTAATAGCAGGCACATAACAATTAGTAAACGTTGGCCAGCTATGATCATTGTCATTATGATAGTGACCTATTACCCGGACAACCAGGCAAAGCTGCACAGGATTTAGCTCAGGTCTGAGGACTCCTGCGAGGTCACCCAGCCTGAACGCAAACCTGGCGCGATGGCCGCATGCTTGGGCCCCTGCTGGGACGGGGATGTCAGAACAGGACAGAGGTGCTTTGAGCTCGGGGAGGGGGCTGATGTCGGCATTATCCGCCACAAAGCTCCTGAGAAATCTGCAACTCAGGTCTCGTCCAAGTTTCGGCCAGGACTGGACTAGCGAAGGCGAGCCCAGGACAGAGATTGGCCACGGTATTAATCTCCTTTTAGCCTTAGTTTCCTTGTCTGCCAAGTGAGGATGGCGATGGCCTCCCCCCAGCGTGGTGAGGACAGAATGGAGTTCAGCGTAGAAAGTGCGTTGCCCGGGGACTGGCACGGGAGGTACCTGAGGGTAGCTGCTCGAGGTGCTGACCCGAGTCCTAAACTCTCTGTGAGGGGTGGCTGCAGAGACGGCAGCTGCCACCAGGGGCAAGGACACCGTGGTGTCCCGACGTATTCCACGAGGTCCAGGGCCTGTCTAGACGTTCCCATCCCCGCACTCCAGGCCAGGGGTGTAGAATCCCTCTTGAAGTGTCCTCTGCTGAGGGGAGCGGACCCCTGGCTCCAGCTGCTCCCAGCGAGGCCCCTATCTGAGGGGCGGTTCTGGATGTTCCTGCCTGGAATTCACGGCAGGCTGCCCCTGCCGCCCGCCAGTTACTTTTCCAAGTGATGTTGACCCAGTGAAGCAGTTGCTGCTGCAGTCGGGTGGAGATCTCCGCAGCCTGCAGCCAAGCGGGCTTCTGCTGCCTCTGTCCCTCTCCCTGTCTCTTCCTGGGCCTCCAAAGACCGTCTCCATTGTCACGCCCATTAACGGTTTACAATGGCTCCAACAGTAAGGCCAAGCTCCCCTTGGGTGGACTCTGTTCTTAAGAAAGAGGGCTCCCCGTTACCCCACGCACCTTTGTGAAGAAGCCTTTGATTCCACCCATGCTGTTTGGATTCTGGGAGATTATTTCCCCTTTGGAGAGCAAACTTAATTACAATTACATTTTTATTTTATTTTATTTTATTTTGAGGCAGTCTTGCTCTGTCTCCCTGGGTAGAGAGCAGTGGCATTATTGCACTGATAGCTCACTG
>NW_012149208.1:1691404-1717723 GCF_000956105.1 Propithecus coquereli
GTGTCCCGACATATTCCACGAGGTCCAGGGCCTGTCTAGACGTTCCCATCCCCGCACTCCAGGCCAGGGGTGTAGAATCCCTCTTGAAGTGTCCTTTGCTGAGGGGAGCGGACCCCTGGCTCCAGCTGCTCCCAGCGAGTCCCCTATCTGAGGGGCGGTTCTGGATGTTCCTGCCTGGAATTCACGGCAGGCTGCCCCTGCCGCCCGCCAGTTACTTTTCCAAGCGATGTTGACCCAGTGAAGCAGTTGCTGCTGCAGCCGGGGTGGAGATCTCCGCAGCCCGCAGCCAAGCGGGCCTCTGCTGCCTCTGTCCCTCTCCCTGTCTCTTCCTGGGCCTGCAAAGACTGTCTCCATTGTCACACCCATTAACGGTTTACAATGGCTCCAACAGCAAGGCCAAGCTCCCCTTGGGTGTACTCTGTTCTTAAGAAAGGGGGCTCCCCGTTATCCCACGCACCTTTGTGAAGAAGCCTTTGATTCCACTCATGCTGTTTGGATTCTGGGAGATTATTTCCCCTTTGGAGAGCAAACTTAGTTACAATTACATTTTTATTTTATTTTATTTTGAGGCAGTCTTGCTCTGTCTCCCTGGGTAGAGAGCAGTGGCATTATTGCACTGATAGCTCACTGCAGCCTCAAACTCCTGGGCTCAAGTGATCCTCCTGCCTCAGCCTCCTGAGGAGCTGGGACTACAAGCACATGCCACCACTCCCCACTAATTTTTCTATTTTTAGTAGAGACGGGGTCTCGCTCAGGCTGGTCTCGAACTGGCCTCAAGCAATCCTCCCACGCTGGCTTCCCAGAGTGGTAGGATTACAGGCGTGAGCCACTGTGCCCTGCCTACAGTTACACTTTAATTTATAAATTTTTCCCCTTTTTCCTTCAGATGGTTCAGACAGTATACAATCAGATTTTGTTTATAGACACATTGTGGCTACAGAAGGTTTAACTGTGGAAGAGCGATTGCAGGATGCTTAGCTAAACACTGCTGGGCTGTGCAGTGACTGCCTGCTCCAAGGTACCCTCCGGCATAAATCATTCTGGAACAAAAGGGAGTAAGACAGGGTGGTTCTGGGAGTGGCTTCAGAGCTGGTTGATGGTACGCAGACCCGGCCACTGAGGGGGCAGACCCCATCTTACAGGGTGGAGGTGGACCCTGCCTGGAATAGTGGAGAATGGGGACAAGAGGCATCCCAGCCGCAGGGGCAAGAGTGACTGCAGCCAGGGGGCCGTTGTACTTTGAATTAAGCAGGGCGGGCGGGGCAGTGCTCACCCCTCCTTCTCCCAGCTGTGTCCCTCCAAGATGCGTGGCTGGTTCTGGCTCTAACGGTCCCTCCTTGACGCTCTACCTGCCCTGAGAAGCCTTACCTGGTCAAAGCAGACAGGGGCCAACCGTGCCTCGCCCACTGCTCTGTCCAGCTGCTCACAGGGAGTTCCAGTTCCTCAGCGTTGCCTGCCTGGCCGCCCCGTGGGCCTCGGCCGTTTCTGTAATGAAAACGGACCCACTGAGGACAGGGGTGGCAGAGTCCTTGCTCCCCCTGCCTGGGTATATGTGCAGATATTCTTGAGCCTCATAAGAGGCTGTAAGTCTCTGTGGCCACAGGTCGCTTTGCTGGGAAGGGGGTCTTTGAAGGCGTCACCTGACACACCGCAGAACTTCTCGCAGCTGCCCCGGCCGAGGCCATCCCTGTTGCCCACCAGATGGGATGCAATGGGTGCTTGGGCTCATAGGCAAATCCCAGACCCTGCAGTCGGGGCCCCCGACTTCTCCCAAAGCACCCCGCTTCGTGGCTGTCAAGACACTGGTGTGTTTTTGAATCTGGTGCCTGGCACCCCACAGGAGGACTCGGAACCGCATCTCCCAAATCAGAAGCAAGAGCAGCGCAACCGTCCTCACATTTTGCTGTTCCCTGCCTGCTTTGCACGGCGTGTCTACAAAGTGCTTTATGATCATTTCGTTAGTCATCCGTTGGGTTAACTGCATGGCCTTCGATTCAGTTAGAAAATCTGACTTAAAATTCAAGTTTCTGCAACCACAAGTTTTAATACACAAAAACTTTGTTTTTCCCCCTAGAAGTTGGAAACATTTCCAGATTTTGAGCCCTATGTCATCAACAGTGACCGGTTCTGGAGTAGAGAGTGAAAAACAAATCTAAAAGTGGCTACAGTGGTGGCCTGGTTCTGAGATCTAAGGCAGGAAAACCCCGTTCGCCACTGGAAACGGGAAGAGTGCTAGGGAGGGCACTCACGGTGCCAGTTAGACAGGGTTCGATTGCTAAAGAAGACACACGGGCCCCCAAATGACAGTGCTTATAAATCTGCAGTTTATTGCAAGACAAGGACATAATACAGTAATAGCATTACAGCGAGGAATTGCATCGCTCCCAAAGCGCCTCGCAGCACGGTCTGGAGAGGCCAGGCGCGAACTCCACCTGTGCCCTCTGCGAAGGGCCGTCCTGGCTGCGCTGCCTCTCCTGGATCAGCAACCACCGACGTGTGCACGGAATACCCTGGAATTGAGAAGCCCAACCTGGAGTCTTGGCCAGGGCTGCTTCTGTCTTGCTGGTCGCACAGGCATGTTTCTTGCTATGGTACCAGTCCAACGGCAGTACCCTTGGGGGTTTCATTGAGACCAGGAGCAAATCACCAGTCTCACTGTTATCAGTAAGTGCTGCTGTCAGGCTGGCACAAACTGCCCTGGAACGCCGTGGGCCCACGGCTGCGAAGCAACACTATTCATCAGTAAGTTTCCCGTGTGACCGGGGCCCAGTGCTGGGCAGGTGCAGCTCTTATTTCAGTAACAGCCAGGAGCAACTCCAGGCCCGCTGGAATTCAGTGTGTCTAAGAATGAAGAGGGCATAAGACCCCCCGGTGGCCCTGCCAGTGTGAGCCTGGGGAACGCCAGGGGCAGCCACAGGGCTCGGCTGGCAGGGGGACAGGGATCCCCTACCCCCGCCCCAGCCACAGCCCCCTGGGGCCCCAGACCTCCAGCGTCCCTTCTCTCCTCTCCATCCTCCGTGTCGCCCTGCTCCTGAGCCGCAAATTTGGTCTGGTCCTTGCTGAGGTGCCGCCCCCTCATCAAGCCCTCCCCGCACCCCGCTCCCCTCCCTGCCTTATTTCTCTTCTCATTTACGACTGACACGCCGCAGGGTTCGTTCTCTTGTGTGTTTGCTGTCTGTCCGCTGCAGTGTAGGCGCCGCGAGGCAGGGTCTTCCTCTGCTTTGTGTGCTGCACGTGAGCGCTCAGGACAGGGTGCCTGGCGCGGACCCCGTGAACGTCTCCACTCCGTCCCTGGCTCCCCCGGCTTTCAGGATCCTAGTGTGGCCCCCCCCAGGCTGGGCCAGAACTGCCTTTTTGGTTTCTTCTCCCATAGCCTCCTCTGTGCCACCCACACGCACCCGCCGGCTACTTCCTGGGCCACCTCGCCCGTGCTGGTCCCTGCCGGGAACCCCTCCATCCCTCTCCTCCTGCCTCCTGCGTCGCCACCCCACTCCAGACCCTCTCCTGTCTGTCTGCAAGGCCCAGCAGAAAGGCCACTGTCTCCTCCGCTGCCCTCAGACAAATCCCATTGTCACAGCACCTCCCACAGGCCTGGGACCCGGCCCCGCCCCTGTGTCCAGAGGTCCTGCCTGTGGTCACCTGCCCCGGACTGAGAGGCCTCCGAGGAAAGGCGCAGGTGACTCCCATGCCCAGGTGCTGGGCGCTGGGTTGTGCTCGACGTGGATCGTCCTGTTGAATTTCTGCATCGCCCCATGACGTAGGAATGTGGCTATGGTTGTTCTACAGAGAGGAAACTGAGGCTGAGAAAGGCCGAGAAGCTCACTTGGTGTCACACGGCTAGTGGAGCCCAGAGTCGAGCCCGGGTCTCACCCTGCACACCTGTGCTCTCAGCCACTCCTGCCCCGCGCCTGCCACGTGTTGGGGAAGCCACCCCCACTCTGGCTTCCGCAGGTTGTTCCTCTGGCCCTGTCCCCCGCTGTTCCTGGTGGCAGGGGTGGGGAGGTGTGGCACATGTCCTGGCAGCCGGCTGCCCATGACAGCGTGTGCTCCAGCTGCTCTCGGTCCTGGGGTGTCCCCGCCGGGCTGCGGTGAAAGCCTGCCGAATTCCGAGGTAGACTATGAGGAAGCCACTTGCCCTTACGTACAAGTCATGGTCCGCAGTTCAGCCTGGTTAGAAATAAAGGTGACCTTTGGTCTCCGACCTGCTGTAGTGTCTTACTCATCAGTCGGTTCCCAGTTCAGGCCGAGGCGGGGAGAGCTGCTCGTGCGGGCCCCGAGCGCGGGCCCGTGGAATGCTTCCTGCGCCGGCTAAGACGGGAGGAGGGAGTGTGAGGAATGGGAAGGAGGGTGGCTCAGGCTCTTTGTCCAAAATGGAGCCGTCCTCCAGACGTACGAGAGCCCTGGACGAGGAGCGGCCCTCTTGTCACAGCCCCGGGTGCTGGGCCATCCCACGCTGGGGCCCAGTGAGACTGGGGGTGAGGGAGACGGTGCAGCTCCCACGGTGGCTTCCGAACATGCCACCGGTGCATGTCCCACTGGTCTGGCCTCCGCCCGCCTGGCACGCCGTGGGGGCCCGCGCCAGTCTGCAGACAGCGCGTGAGGCCATGGCCTCGGGGGACGGTGGCAGTCCTGGGGCCTCCCTACGGTCCCATGTGTGCCTCCTGCACCTGGGCCAGGTTCAGAGCCTGCGTCTCTGTCTGCCAAGTGCTCGGCCTGCAGCAGGGGTCCTTCCCCTCCCCTTGCCGTGACACGTGCGTCAGCCTGGGAGGCCCGACCTGGGCCAGGTGTGTCTCTGCCCATGGGAAAGTGCTGGCCAGGACAGAGCCCACGAGAGCCTCTGCTCTTTTTCTGTGAGGCTGATGTCTGGCCCGTGCTGGGTCCCTGATCTTCAAACTGTCCCTCTGTGAAGTTGATGTGACTTAAAGGACCAAGCCTGGCCCTGCCGCCTGCTGAGCGGGGGAGGAGCCCAGGCACTACTGGTCACAGCCCCTTGGGGTGCGTGGGGTCTCCAGGGCGAACACTCTGGGATAGCGCAGTGGCTCAGCTCAGCAGCACTGCGTTGTGTTTGTGTCTCACGCCTCGTACAGCCGAGTGACCTCACCAGGCAGCTCTCCACGCAGTGGTTCAGGGAACCTGGCCCCGTCCACGTCATGACTCTGACTTCAACGACCCACCGTCACCAAGGGGTCACCTCCATTCCAGAGTGGAAAGCAGCAGGGGGATCTCCCACATCAGGCTGTTTTAGCCAGGCTTGCAGGGCCGTTGGTTCTGCCCACGTCCCATCAGTCAGAGCTCAGGGGCGTGGCCACATCTAACCACGAGGGCAGCTGAGCAAGGCCGTCCCCCTGAAGGCCAGGAGGAGAGGGAGACAAGTTCTGGGGAGCTGGCCCTTTGGAGTGTGAAACGAGGCCTTCTCAGGTGTGGGTCTCCTCCCTTCTCTGTGTCCGGAACCGAGGTCCCAGCAGGTTGGGGGCCTGCTGTCCTTGTTCTTATTGCTCCTACCTTGTGCAGCACGCTGCCATGACATCGGGCTTGGCCACCTGGCAGGGACCGACCGTAGCCTCAGATGCTGGCGTCTCTCAGGCTGGAGGGGACCTTTGCTGGAGGCCCCGGTGCCTCTGAGGGATCAGGCCCGAGGACTGAGCCCTGGGCTCGGCTGGGCTCCAGCCCTGACTGCTGTGCCAGGTGCCCATGGGTGCAGCCTCCCACACCTACGAGCACACCTGCCCTCAGAGGAGGGAGCAAAGGCACCAGAGGAGACAAAGTGCCGCAGGGAAGGGGCAGCGGGAGGCAGCAGGGAACGCCCCACAGAAAGGTGCTTCCGACGCGACTCCGAGTGTGCCCAGGTGCCCTACACGGGATTCACTGGGCCCTGCCTCGCCTCCCGCGCCGGGCCGCCCACCTCGACCGCGTGACTGATCAGCTGCACGGTACACCGAAGCCCAGGGGACCTTAACACGTTAGTGGCATTTGATCCAGCCCTGTTCCACTCCAGTTAAAAATAAGGCTCATAAATCGAGGCCACGCCCTGGGGGACAGCAATGTTGTAAGCTCATCACCTGATGATGTTCAAACTGAGTTATAAAAACACACAGCACCGCTGCACGGTGGGGGTGACCTACTTCGTACCTCGCGGACCCACACTAAGCTGGCAGGGGTGACGTCCAGGCGCCTGTTCTGTTTTTAGATTTCTGCAACTTGTGGTTTCTGGCTGATTGTTCCTCTGAAAGCCCCAAGCCCCTGCCCGTGTGTTTTTCCTTGGACTGACGCCGCACTCGCTTCCTGGGCCACGCAGCAGGGCTCTCTGCGGCGCAGGTGCGCTGGGCTCCTGAGTATGAGGCTTCCTGGGTTTCCTCCTGTCTCCACCATCCGGGTGGCAGTCCCCAGGTGTTTATGTCTCCTCCCTTCACTGTGCCTGGTACCGAGGGCCCAGCAGGAGGGGACCCGCCTCCCCTGAAACCTCCCACCCGGGAGCCTCTCCTGGGCCCAGAGCCCGAGGACACAGAGAAACATCCGCTCACTTTTCACTCATTCATGCAACAAGCGTTTCCTGAGCATGTTCTAGGAGGCGGATGCAGAGCCCGCCGTCACAGGGCCCAGCCTCCGTTAGGCACCCGAGCACACGTGCATTTACGATGGTGGTAAGCGCCCAGGCAGAGGTTCGTATGAGGTGCTGGGAGAGCCTACAGAGTGGAGGTCTGACCAGGTGGTGGAAGTCAGGGAAGGCTGCCTGGAGGAAGGGACGAGGCAGCTGAGATGAGGGAGGGGTAAGCCAGGTGGGGGAGAAGAGCATGGATCAGGAACTGGGCGAGGAACAGAGAGGGCGGTCAGCTGAGGAAGCCTCCTGGGGCCATCGGCTGACCACAGTGGCATCTGCAAGGGCCGGGGACAGGGACGCGTCTCCCCCACCCCCACCGCCCCCTTTACCAGCCCGCCTCCAGCAGCCTGGGCGCAGCGGTGTGCGGCGAGCCCTCGCTGGGCCGAACGCGAGGACGGGGCTTCCTTTTCTGGGAACCTTCCTCGGCCTGCAAGGCTGCGTAGCTCCTCTGCGGCCGCGCTGCAGCTGGGGTCACCGGCCTGCCAGGTTGGCCGAGCGGGCCGGGCAAACACACTCTGTCTTTTAGTCACCTTGGTGGCAAATGCCCAACCACTGCTGTCCTCCCTGTGGATTTCAAATAGACTTTTCTCCCAGGCAATAATATGTGTATATGTTTGGAATACATTTTATTGTTCATACTTGAGGTTTACGACACGGTGTGGGAGACACCCGAATGGTTACTGTCGTGAAGCAGATGAACATATCTGTCATTGCACAGCGCTGCTTTTTTTGGTCACAAGAGTAGCTAAAATCTATTTATCAAATATACTCCTGCTATTCATTTTTTAAAGAATCCATTTGTTTTCCTGAAAAAAAAAATCGAGGAGCTTGGTTGCCTGCTTTGGCAGTGGGCTGCCGTCCCATTTGACGTATTCCGAAGTCCGGCCCAAGCATTTAGATCGCTCCTGCCCTGGCAGCCCCTGGTGGCCCTTGGCTTCTCACCGAGCACGGCGCTGGCCGGCGGCCCTGCCGACAGGTGTGCCGGCGTCTCCCAGGGGCGCCGTGGCTGGGTCTGGGAGGAGGCCCGTGGGCTCCTGGGAGCCACCATGTGGCAGGACTCTCGAGGGGCGGTCCTGTGCGTGGTGGGCGGGTGACGGTGGTCAGGTGAGGCCCTTCAAGGCGGCACAAAGCACCTCTGTCCCAGGGGGCCTGTGGGTCCTCAAGGGGGCCACTGTCAGACTGGGGCTGTGAGGCCCTGCCCCAGCACGCCGTGCCTCCGCCCTCCACGCCGCGGCCCCTGCACGCTCGCCAGGGGTGCGGAGCCGGCCGGCTTTGCTGCCATCCTGGGAGGGGTCGCAAGGGCTCCTGCCTGACTCATGAGTGCGGTTCTAATGGGGTGCTAGAAGCTTCTTCACGTTAGAGCTGGACCCGTCACCTCCCTAATCATTTCCACGGCTGCACTTAGCCCTGTTTGTGGAAATATACGACCTTCTACACCGGCCTCAGGGAGGCAGCCTCTCTGGAGGGAGAGTCCCCCTCCCCCACTCCCAATTTAGCCAGTCCGGGACTGCCTGGGAGACCTAGGACGTGAGCCGGGAGGGGCCTCCAGATCTCCAAGGGCTGGAACTTGGCATTCGAGGATATGGTTAAAGAGATTATTACTGATATTACTGTTATAATTGTCTAATTATTGTAGGATAATTACAGTGTAATTAGGTAAATAAATGAGTCAAGTGGCACTGATTTTCCATGTTACATTAATACTTACCAAAGAGCTTCCCCAGTTGGGCTTTCATTTATTTCCCTCTAAAATGATCCGATGACATCAGTTACTACCAATCCCACTTGCCAGAGAAGGAAACTGAGGCCCAGAGAGGCCGTCTGACTTGCCCGGGTTTTCTCATCAGTCCCAGCAGAGCTGTGCAGCCCTGACGTACCCACCCTCCGGCCGGGGTTCCCGCTGCCCACCCAGAGAACCCAGGCCTGACACAGATGGGGACGTGCTTTCGCTTTTGGCCCCCAGGCCCCTGTTATAAAAGGTCTCAGAGATCTGGCCCGAGAGTCTCGTGTGACTTCTGGGGTCTTACGGGCTCCACGGCCTTCAGGCAGATTTCCCGGGACGAGAGAAGGATCGTGTTGCACGGCAGAAAAGGTGTCGGGTCCCCAGGCTGATGCCCCCTTGCTCTGGAGGCCGGGAGGCCGGTGCTGAGTCGCATCAGCTTCTGCGAAGTTGGCTGTTCGTGGCCTCGGCAGGCTGAGGGTCAGCGGGCAGAAGGAGCGCCCTGGGCTGGATAGAAGGCCAGCCTTGGGGACATGCAAGGAGAAGAGCAGGGACCTGGGGAGGCCCAAGCAGACTCAGCCTCCAGGAGGAAACACATGCAGGGCTTGGTGCAGACCTGTGGCGCCCTCGCTGGGGGCCGTGCGTGATGCCTGTCCTGGAAGGGCCCCTGGGAATGGGGCTGCCACATCAGTATGCGGAGAGCTGGGTCCTCCGCGCTCCTGCCATCCCGCCTGCCCTGCCCGATGCATTATTAATGAGGCAGCCTTCGTTTCCAGTTTTTGGGTGGCTAATTTGTTCCTGCAATCGTGATTTCAAATATCACATGAATAATTCAGAAAATGATTTTATTGTAGTCAGATAAGCCTGTGAGCTGTCACACATCTGAATTCATTAGCTTCTCCACCCCATGGGGCACGGAGGGAGGTGCTGGCCGCACAGCCGGGGCCCTGCATAGGCCACCACAGCGCTCAGAACTTTGCTTCACGAGCCCAAGCCCGCCTTGGGGCCAAGGGGGTACTAGACACTGTCATTTGTCATGGAGGAGCTCTTGCTGCTGGGAGCTGGTTAGTCACAAATGGCAATTAGTCTCCCCTCCCAGATCTGGACTGGAGATGCACGTGGCTGCTCGACAAGCCCTGGATGGTACGGCAACGACCCCTCCAGCTCGGAAATGCACACAAGTGCCCGTCCTCTGCGTGTGAAGCACATGGCCCTGCATGTGGCAGTCAGACATGAAAAGACCACCCCCTGCCAACCACGCTCGCTCTTCAGGAAGGCTGGGCACGGATAGAAATTCAACTGGTTTTTTTTTTTTTTTTCCCCCGGAGGTGGTGGGAGAGTGCCCTGGCCACATCCCTTACTGTGTTATAACAGGAAATTTGCTTCCCTTCTCTGAGCCTCAGTTTCTTCATCTGTAAATTGGGTGCAATATTTCCAGGATTGCCTCATCCACTGGTTTTTTGTGAGAAGTGAAAACGAGGTAACGAATGTGCAACACTGTGCAAACTACAGAGTGCTGCGGAGATACGAGGATTACTCTCTGCCTGCTTCCTTCAAGAGAGACGTCTCTGTGTCCCTTCTCAATAGACACCCAAGAAAAGGCAGTTCCAGCCCCTCTCCCTGACACTCATTCTGGTGTTTGGGGCCCTACGCAGTGGCTCGTTTACGGAGTAATCACTTACCGTGGGCCAGGCACCTGCCTCTGACCTCACTCCCCCGCACTCTCAGGAGCAGCTCTGGCTGGGCAAGGAGTCGCCTGTGCCAGCGGCAGCAGAACCTCTGGCCCTGGGCACGGAGCTGGCTCTGGTGTCACCGTCTATCTGGGAAGCTCCACTGGCGGGGGTAGAAGGGTCATGGTGTCCATGGGTTCC
Source organism: Propithecus coquereli (assembly GCF_000956105.1). NCBI lineage: Eukaryota > Metazoa > Chordata > Mammalia > Primates > Indriidae > Propithecus > Propithecus coquereli. Next base: position 1,701,594 of record NW_012149208.1, read on the forward strand.
GTCAGAGGGCTGTCTGAGAGCCGCAGAGCAGGGGAAAGAGGGGAGTGCGATCTGGTGGCGTTTCCACCGTGCGTGGCACTGTGCCGGCCACAGCGTGCGCTCACCAAACGCCTGTGGAAAGAGTGGCTGAGCCCCACAATCCTTCGCAGGCGCAGGAGGCCCAGTCCGTACGTGGGTTCCAGCTGGAGCACGGCTTAAGGGTGAGGGTGGGAGCAGTGGGGCCGGGGCTGCTGGGTGGGTGTGAGATCTGCGGCCGGGGCTGCTGGCTGAGGTCAGGTTGAGGTCCGGGGCCCTGCTCAGGGAGGGGAGGGAGGAGGCCCCAGGGAGGGCAGCCAGGTAGGACAGGAGAGAAGACCAGAGGCCAGGGCGGTGGGGACCAAGCTGGGCTGCCGGGGAGAGTGGGGGCGGGGGAACCCACCAAGGGCAGCACAGCACAGAGGTCAGCAAGGCAGGGGTGTGGTTCAGACCTGGGGTCAATCCTGGCACCACCACTGGGCAAGATGCGTGACCTTTTCAGACTTGTAAAGTGGAGATGATGGTGACACTCAGCCTTGGCACTGTGGTGTGGGTTCCAGAAGCTGATGCCATGAAGGCAGTCAGCACAGTGCCCGCATGCAGGGAGGGCACAGTCAGCACCAGCTACCACCACTACCACTACCACTACCATTATCATTATCATTATCACTACCATTACCACCACCACTACCACTACCACTACCACTACCATAGCACCTGTCTTTACGATGCTCACTGGTTTCCAGGAACCCCTCAGCTGCCCAGGCTGCAGAACTTTCCCTGGACAGGGGATGTGCACACCGCCCACCCCTCTCACCGGCTCCTGCAGAGGCTCCTGGGTGAGCCTTGCGTCTGGTACTGCCCACCACCTGCTGCCTGGGAGTCCAGGGCTTCCTTGTTGTCTCCAACTTTCCCTCATTATTTTCTCTGGGTCAGATGCTCAGGCCCAGCTTATAATGTCCCGGGGACGCATGGGGGGAGGCGGGGACCGCATCCTTAGAGACACTCGGCTAACCTTGCTGGAGGCACCACTGCCGGCTGGGCTGGTGGGGAATGTCCTGGGCAGAGTTGTTCCCTCTTTGGGGGAGCTCGAGGACAGAGTGGGGAGACCAGACCTGCCCGGGGAGGAGGGTCAGAGCATTAGGTGAGGCCCTGGTGGCGGGGGGAGTTGGTGAGACTGTGGAACAGGGGGATGGCCGGGCTGAGCTTCCGGATGCCAGCCAGGCTGCCAAGCAAGCCATTTATCAGGATCTCGGTGACAGGTGTTTAAAAGGAAAAATATTTGCATGTGTGTGTTTTTTCAAAATGATTAATATTCAAATTAGTGTTGGAGATCCAAATCGCTAAAGTGTAACTAGGCAGAAAACTTCTCTGACAGCTTGTAATTTTCAGACCGTTCCACCATTTCCTGCTCCACCCACCCTCGGAAAGATCTCTGGGCTTCTACAGATCGTCCTGGGTTAGCAGCAGCTCGTGGGGATTCAGTTCCCGAGTCTTGCCATGCCGAGCACACCTGACCCTCTGGGCCACAAGCAGCCTCCCTGTGACCAGCCAGAGCCCTTGAGAGGCCACCTCCTGACACGGCCCCTCTACCACTCGGGTGTCCTTTGCATACGTCACACTCCCAAGGTGCCATCCTAGGGCACAGCTGCAAACACACTGACCCCTGCTCTGGCCACTGCTTGTTCCACCCGTCCCTAGTCACCTGCGTCCTTATCCTTCACTTGTCTTTCCTCTTCTAGACCAAATGTTCCCCAAGGGCAGGCAAAGTGTCTTGTTAATCTCCATGTCCCCAACATTTAGCAATTATCTACCTCTCCATCCATCCATCCACCCACCCACCTTCCTTTCACCCACCTTCCTTTCACCCACCCACCTATCCATCCATCCGGCCATCTATTCATCCATCCACCCACGCAGTCACCCATCCATCCATCCATCCATTTAATCTAACCAATATTTAGTGAGCACCTAGTGACTTTTCAGCTCTTTGCTAAGTGCTGGGAATAGAACAACAAACAACCTAAATCCCTATCTGTCCTCAAGAGCTCCTTGTCTAGAGGCAAAGGCAGAAAGGCAAAGAAGCAATTACCAATCAGGGTGACCAGGGCACTGTGGGACCGGAGGAGGCACAAACCCTGGTGAGGCGTGGGAGGAGCAGAGGGAGGGGTCAGAGAAGGCCTTTCAGAGTCAGCGATCTCTGGGCCAGATCAATGGATGCTCGAGAGTGGGGATGTTGGAGTCGGGTGGTCCTGGATATGAACCCCGGATCTGCAGGCTGAGTGAGCTAAGCTTTCTGAGCCTCAAGTCTTCTCATCTGTGAAATGGGTATGATACTTGTCTCAGATGATTATTGTGAGGCTGTAATGAACAATATACGCAGAGCACTCAGCACAGCGCCCGACGTGTGCTCGAATGTATGTGCTCGAATCTCTAGCTAGAAAGCTGAGACCCGGAAAGTGAGTGAGAAAGAGCCGCAGGCAGAGCAGGCCCGGCAGTGGGACCCACACAGGCGACTATCCAGGGCAGGGGAAGCACAAAGTCCCCTCTCTCTGGTGGGGATTGTCACGCTTTCTCCTGCCTCTGGGAGAGGGGGTGGTGGCGAGGGGGGAGGTGAGACAGGCCAGGGCTGCCGGGTGGGGCAGGGTGGGGAAGACCTCAGGAAGGACCGGCCTGGATCGGACAGCAGGGCCACCTCAGAGCGACGCAGGGGGTGTCCTGGGGAGGGTGGCCTGGTCTCCTGGCTGTCATGGGAGATGGGAGGGGGCCACAGCCAGGCCACATCCTCTCTGTCTGGCATCAAAGGCCCCCGGAGACCCCCAGAACTCTGTTGTTGACTCGCAGATCTCCCCCCAGCCTCGGGCTTCAGACAGGAAGCAGAGCCCCTGTCACGCATGCGCCCAATCCTCTTCTCCCCCGGCCCATCCCCGGCTGGGAGCGCTGCGCCTTTGCAGGGGCCGTTCCACGGGCAAACTTGCACCGGGAAGGCCAGAGACGGAGGCAGAAAAACGGACGAGAGGAGGAGGAAGGGCAGAAAAGGTCGGCAGGCCTACGGGGCCGAAGGGTTTTCCAGGGTGGGCGCAGCTGTAGGTGGGTGGGAGGCTGACGGAATGGAAGGTGGAGAAACAAGAGTTTAAGAATGTTTGCTGTGCTTTATGGGCTCTGGAGATAAAGGTATAGCTTGCTTTGCAATTATAGTTAATTTTAAAACTGGTACTTTGTAGAAAGCAAAGTTCTACCCAGACTGGCCCCAAGGCAGGCTAACTTTGTGTGGCTTGCGTGGGCACCCAGCCCCGGAGAGGCCGGAGCACCCACAGAGCCGCTGGCGGCCGCGCCTGCGCTCCCGACCCGCGCTTCCTTTAGAGCAGCCGGGGCGCGGGTGAAATTCCATTTACCACATTCCCAACGGTAGCACTGGGAGGCTAGAAAGAAGTGAAAAGTAATATAATTTCGGGGTGCAGCACTACACGGACATTAAAAAGAATTGCCTTAAAAGACGCCTAAGCCAAAAAGAAACTCCAGAACAGAAATCATAATAATTTTTAAGAAGTACAATATATCAAAACTCATGGGATGTTGCCTAAACCGTACATTTAGAAAAACTGTATTATTCTAAATCCCTATGTCTCCAGGAAAGATTAAACACACACACACACACACACACACACACACGTGCACACACACACACATGCACACAGAGTAAACTAAGACGCTGCATTAAAGATCTTAGAGCTGTGAGGAAGAGGGCGAGAAAGCAGGGAAGCGAGCAGGAATAAAGCTGAACAAACACGACAGGAAAAACGAGTATTGACGGGCAAACCCGATAATTAGGCCTTTGAAAAAACCCTCAAAGCCATTAGTCCAACTGATCAAAGAAAGGGCAAATACATAAACAAATAAAGCCACAAATGAAACACAAGTGGCAACAAATAATGTAAAAGAGATTTGTAAGATGGGAGGGGAATATTGATTCCATCTGTGTGAATGATGTGGAGGGGACACACGTCCGCACAAAGCCCCAGATCCCGCACCCGCTGCTACTAGCACACCTGTGAAGGACGTTCGTCCTCTTGCTTTGTCCTTGGGCTCTGTGATGGGTTGAATCGGTTCCCCCAAAAGGTATGTTCAAGTTCTAACCCTGGGCACCTGTGCGCGCAGCCTGGCTTGGAAATGGTGCCTTTGCAAATACCAGCAAGTTAAGATGAGGTCGTTAGCATGGACCCTAAGCCAACATGACCGATGTCCTAGGAAGAAGAGAGAAATCTGCGTACAGACGCAGTAAGGATGCCCCATGGTGACGGAGGCAGAGGTGGGGGTGATGCGGTTCTAAGCCCAGGAACTCCGGGGACTGACCATGGGAACCTAGGAGGAGGAAAGGAAGGGTTCTCCCCAGGGTCTCAGGGGGGAGCACGGCCCTGCTGACACCTTGCTCTCAGACTTCCAGGACTGTGACAGCTTAAATTTCTGTTGTTTGAAGCCACCCGACTTAAGCTACTTTGTTACGGTAGCTGCAGGAAACAGACACAGGTTCCCTCCACCTGTCAGCGACTGGGACACATTTGTCACGTTCCTCAGGCTCATAATTTCTCTGTTAGTTCCTGGTCCGCTTGGTCTGTCACTTGGAGAGTAGGACGCACAGTTGGGGCACAGAAATGTCCCTCTTTCTTGCGTTTATTTCATGGCCTTGGTGTCAGAGCCGCCTATTTGCGTTGGCTGTCATTATTGTTTCTTTTTAAAAACTATTCTATTGTCACTTTGTATATCTCACAGTACTCTTTGCTACCAAATCTACATTTATCTTTTTTGTAACTTTTGCTTAACTTTTTTTTTTTTTTTTTGCATAGACAATAAACATCAGGGCCACATTTTAGCTTTTACCATTCAGGATTAGGGCTTGTTAGGGTTTTGTTAGGGGTTCCGTAGGCAGATATACACGCTTATTTTGTTTAGAACTCATTATGAAGCTTTTCAAGAATTCTTTATCATGCAGGTATCGTGTGCGGGTGCAGGATTAGCACTGGGGACGCTGAGATGGACACACCTTCCTGGCTTTGCCCTCACACACCTGGAGGCTGAGCAAATCCCATCGGAGGTGGCCCTTTATTTTTAAGCAGAGCTCAGCCCATCTGCATTTCATGCCAGAGCTGATGCGGGGACACTGTCGCTGTCCACAGAGATGGTGACGGGAGGGGAGGGCACAGGCCGCAGACGGGAAGGCAGGCGAGAGGAACGCGAAGCAAGGGCAGGCCTCGCGGCGTGCAGCCCCCGTCTTGGGTCTGTAAGGATGCCGCAGCGCAATGTTTAGGCGACTGTTGTTTTCTTGCAACCAGAAGCTTGAGAGGTGGTGTCCCACGTCCTGCTCCACGGACCAGAAGTAATTTGGACAGAGGTAGTGTTAGCGTCATGGGTGATCTTACATTTCTCTCCCCAGCTTTCTCGAGCGCCAAGTCCCTTCCTGGCCGAGCCAGTCTCTGCCCTCGGGGGGCCCGAGAGCAGCTCCTGTGGTTCTTCATTCTCAGGCTCCTCAGTGAGCTGGATCCCCAAACCCCCGCTCTCATCATGACTCAGAATTCCCTGGAAAATTGGGCTCTTCTGGAACAAGGCACCAGAGTACCCCCGTGGGACAGTGCCTCACCATCTGGTCCCTCTTCTGCTCCTAACTTGAAGTGGCCTCAAACATCACAGAGAGGGCCTCAAATGTCATCACCCTCAGAGACCATCCAATTCAGCCACACAGGGCAGATAAAGAAACTGAGGCACAGTGTGCCCGAGGGCCCATGTCGGGCTGCTGGCAGGTGGCCCGATTCGCAGGCCAGGGCTTCCTTGGCCCCCCGGTGGGCGTCAGTGCTGCCCTCACTGCTCACGCAACTCTCGGTGCCCAGATGGGACAGCCAAGCCCGCGCACAGCAGCCATGGCCACGGGAGGCCTCTTCCAACCAGCGCACGCTCACGCCGCGCTTTCATTTCCGGCTCCCGTCCGGCCATCAGAGCGAGCGCGTCCATCACGCCACAGCGCGCACCTGGAGCCTTCGCCGTTTAAGAGGCCTTTGCTGAAATATGCCCTGTTAATGGAAGTCATGGGTCTAAGGCCTCCCCGACCTTACCTGGACTGGAATTTCTAACTTAGCCAAATTTATTCACCCAGTCATGGTTGGCCACGGGGGGAGGCCCTGAAAACCCATAAGCCAAGCAGGGAAAGGGACGAGCAGCTCAGAAACAAGTCACCGTGGCCCTGGGGACTCTGTGCCCTGACCCTGAGGCCCAAGGACGCAGGGCAGCTCCCTGCCAGCTCATTGCACAGGTGCTGGGGAGACCATGCTTGGGGTGTGTTCCGGAAGGAGCACTGGGTGGGTGGACCTCGAAGTGCCAGAACACCCGGGCAAAGCAGCAGCCTCCGTGCGGGAAAGGTCTTGCTCCAGGGCCCCGTGCTCACCCTTACGCACGGCGAGCGTGGCCAGCGTCTCCACGCGTGCCCTGGGTCTGCTCCAGTGGTGCCCACTAGAAAGGCAGGGACTGTTCCATACAGAATCTCACTGAAGACTCACAGCCAGCTTGTAAGCCAGGAGTTATTATTATTGTCACTCTGCTGGTCAGATCTCCTGTCCAAGGTCTCAGAGCCACAAAGCAGCAGAACTGGCTTTGAACCCATGCATCTTTGATGCCAGTCTGTGCTTTTAAGCGTCCACTCTCCTCCACAGCGTAATTGGGAGGTGTTGGCTGGTGGGGAGGCAAATCTTAGACCTTTTCTGGACCCGGTGTCCTTTGAGTCCTTTCTCTACAGCAGCCAGATCTGCTCAGAGGGAAGAGTATGTCTGTCCAGCTCTGCCAGCCCTCGAGGCCAAGCGCCTGGTGAGTCGAAAGCTGGGAGGCCAGAGATGGGGGCCGGTTCAGTGATGCTCCCTGCTTTGGGGCTGCTCACTTGTAAGCCTCTCACATTCCAGCTGCACTTGAACCCCAGATCCAGCATCCTCAGAGACCACAGAGATGTCCCAGAGCCACAGGGAGGGCTCAGCTCACCTCCAGCCTGGCCCCCAAGGGCCTGTCCACACGATCAGTCCCAGAAGCAGGGGTGGGTGTGCGGCTTCCACAGCCCCTCTGCAAGCCTCCTCCCCTGGCTTAGCCCACCCGGTTCTCTCCAGAGATTATCCAAAGCAGTGACTGACGCGCCTTCCCCATCCCAGACACCAACAGGTGGCTTTGGGATACACGCAGGCCTCTATCTCTGTCTTTTATAGCTGGCAAAAACCCATGTGCGTTTCTCTGAATTGCTGGGCAGCGATCAGGGCCCGGTGGATGAAGTAACCAGAATGAAAGTTTAATGTTCTGTCCCATAATTCGCACTTGGAGAGAAGCTGCCTGTGACAGCTCTGCAACTTTGGGAAAACTCTGCAAAGTTTAAAACCTCGTAGAGAATGAAAAGGAATTCCTGTGATTTAACCCCGAGACGCCCGTGTTCCTAAATCTTCATTATTCCGATTTGATGTCTCTGAATCTCTCAAAGGACACAAGTGCAATGAATGTGGACCTTGGTTTTGGGCTTCGCTCATCAAACGCTTTATCCTGGCTGGGAAGTCTGGAGATTTGGAACTTGCAGGTGTGCTCAGTGTCTGCCTCCAGTGACGCTAAGCGACTTCTAAGCCATGTGTGTCGGCGGGGGAGGCGAGAGGTGGATCTGGGGCAGGCTCATGGCTGGTCCCTGAGCCTCCTCGTCCGGGTGGTCAGGGTGGCTCTGCCGGGGGAAGGTAACCCAGGCGCCTCTGAGCCAGGCACCCCCACCTTTCCACCTGCCCCTCCCCCAGCCGCTGAAACGCAGTCCCGAGCCTGCCAGCCTCAGAGGGGACAGTCCCACCTCTGCTGCCGCCGTTCCATTCACAGACTCTCACATCTGCAATCTCCACCCCAGCAGGGCCCCCGGAATCTTCGCAGCCTTGGAAATAGTCAGCATGTGCTAAAAATGCAGCGACAACAGCCGTCTCGGAAGATATTTTTAAGGGTGATAGGATCTGAGAGTCACTAGTGCCAGAAACACAGGGCTCATCTTATTTTCAAAAACGAAGTGGCACATCCCAGATGCCACGGCCCACACCTCAGGCCACGTCCTCAAACAGCCACGCTCCTGGTGTGCAGGGCCGAGAGCCGCCACCGCGTGCTGGGGAAGCAGCCAGAAACCACGCGTGTGGGACGCCCACGCCAGGCTCCACGTCTGCCTTGCTGCAACATGGACAGAGATGCCAGCCCAGAGGCAGGGTCCCGTCTCAGCCGCCCCCTCCAGCTGCGTGCATTCGAATCCACTCCACGAGGCTCGCCCAGGGGAGTGGCACAGTTTGGGGCCCTCTGGGCGTGAAGCCGCGTCTGGCAGGGAGCCTCACACGGAGCAGGCATGGTGACCCCTCAGCCGGCATCTGAGGCCCAGGCCGCGGGGGACTCAGGGCCAGCGCTTCCTGGCTTCATGGCCCTCTTGTTTGCTGTGATGCCCAGGTACAAGCGGGCTCTCTGGGGACAGAGCTCAGGGCTGCGGAGGGAAGCCAACCCCGGCCCCTACCCCACCGCCTGTGGTCAGAACTGCTTCCCAGAGGATTGCCCCTCTAGATCGGCACTGTCCTATACAAATGCAGTGGGAGCCACACGTTTTACATTTTCAATTTTCTAATAGCCACATTAAAAAAGCAAAAAGCAACAGGGAACATTAATTTGAATAATATTTTTTATTTAACCCAGTGTATCCAAAATACTATCATTCAATGTCTAATCAATATATGAAACTATTAATGAGAGTTTACATTTGCATTCTTGTTTTGTACAAAGTCTTTGAAATCCAGAGTATATTTTACACTTACACAAATCAATTTATACTGTTAATAGTCACAGTTCAAGAGCCACCCGTGGCTGGCGGCTACTGTGCTGCACAGTGCAGCTGCGGGCTGTTCCAGGCGGGCCTGTGGGAGGCCCGCAGGAGGCAGGGGACAGTCCCGGACCTGGAAGGGCAGATAGCATCCGATTCCCTGTTCCCTTCCTCCAGGGGTCCAGGACAGCAGGTAGCGGTGGGACCGGTCCTCAGGCCTTTGCACACGCTGTCCCCTCCCCAGACGGCCACTGCTCAGGGTTGGCAAGGCCGGAGAGCCAGGTCCTGGGGCCCCTAGGCCTCGTGGGACATCCCACGGCTGGAAGGAGCTCGGAGGCAACTTGCTGGACATGTGGACCCTGCGGACAGACGGCCTCCCAGCCCCCTCCCACCTCCTCGCGGCCCTGTTTCTCTGCGAGACCGGACAAATGTTCCAGAGCACTGACTGCGTGCCAGGCACGGCTCTAGGGGCTGGAACAAACGAGCAGGGATGAAAACAGGCCATAGTTCCGCTTTCACGGAGCTCAGCTTCCAGCTGGGGGCGGGCGGGGAAACTGACAACAAACGAATCGCTGTACGGAAGTGGTGACGAATGCTGAGCAGTGAAACGGAGCAGGACCGGCGGCGAGGTGTCCTGGGAGGGAGTTCGCACTCTGAGACGGAGGAGCCCGAGTGGGCCTCTGTGACGGGCGACCCCGAGCAGAGACCGAGGGAGGAGCCCCACAGACGGCGAGGGGAAGAGCGCGGAGGGCGCGACGGCTGACCGCGACCGGATTGCCTTGTGGCTTCCGCCCCGGGAGTCTTGGCGCTCACCGAGGTGCAGGACACACGGGCCTCCAGGCCAGACAGCAGCCGCGTGGGGCCCCTGAGGGGCCTCATACGAGAAAGGCTGAGACCTGCCCCCTGACAGGCCCGGGGAGGAAGAGTCCTGGGCTCCCCACGCGGCCCTTCAGCCACATGGCGTCCCCCACACACACCCGTGTTCACGGTATCTGTGTCTGATGTCCTTGGCCTCCTGTGTCTGAGCCTGTGTCCCTGATCCCCACGTCTGACACCCACGGGCTCTCGTGTTAGCATCTGAGATCGCCGTGTCCGCGGTCCACGTTCTGCCGTGAGGCAGCTGGACAGTCAGGGGCAGCAAATGCAGCAGGACGCCTGGCCCTGGTGACCTCATTCTAGGTGCACGTGGGGAGGGATATGGAGTTTCTACGGGACCTTCTACAGGTCCTGGTTGAGAGGCTGGATCCTGATCCGAGGGTGAGGGAAGCTATTGGAGGGTCCGGGCAGAGGGGTGGCGTGGCCTGATTTCCATTTAATAGGACTGCCGTGGTCCGGGACCACGATGGTGGCTGTGAGGGCAAAGGCTGCCTCGAGATCACGTGGTCCAGCCTCCTCTGTTTCAGATGGGGAAACTGAGGGGGCATAAGAAGAAACCATGTCAACTCTTCCCTAGGGGCCTGGGGACTGGGCAGGACCCCAGACCTGGCCTTGACCTCCACTGCCCAATGCCTTCGCCTGGGCGGCCCTCCTGCCTTCCAGTTCTCTGGATTGGACACTTGTTTGACGGATGGGGAGTGTGGCCCAAAGGCCAAGTCTGCTCTGGCTGCCCTGTTGTCCCCGCTGCAGCCCCCGCACTGCAGCCCCCCCTCCAGTGCAGCCCCTTTTCCCTTAGTCCTCCCCTTCATCAGCTCCCCTCACCTTCCCCTCCCCCTCCCCCTTTCTTTACCTCCTCTGCCTCCTCCTCCTCCTCCCTCCACTTCTCCCCCATATTCTGGCTGAAGGAGGCGTCAAGGCCAACTTGGAGGCAGCCTGTTGCTGAGGGCTTTGTTTGGTGGTATTTCGTGTCTACCAGCCATCGGGGCCGTGCCGCTAGCAGGCTGGGAGGAGAGGCGGAGATGGTTTACCTGCCGTGGGATCTGACTCGTAGGGACAGTGTGGGGACATCTGATTTCCTAGGCTGGGGAATGCTCTGGGACAGGGACCACCTTCGGAGCCTTCGGCAAGCCGAGGAGACCATGTTGGAGGAAGGCCTGCGCCTGTGACCTTCACGGTGCTCCTTCTGGGCTCTGTGGCAAGTAACGCCATCGAGATGAATGTGTGTTTTGGTGGCGGGTGTAAATATATGAACACTGTCCTCTCCAGCGCCACAGATCACCTTGTGTTTGTTCAGTGCCTGGCGCATACGCTAGAAGGCACACAGCACTGTTCGGGGCGTGAGTTTTAAAGTACATTAAAGGAGTTTACTGAAAACTCTTGGCAAACAGATAAAATACAATTACTCTAATTCCCCAGGCATTGCAGTTAGAACGTCCTGAAAACCTGCAGTGTAATAACTCACAGGGAGCGTGGCGGGCAGCCTTGGAGGCATCAGAAGTGCTGCTTTTGTAAACTTCAGAGGCAGCCAAGAGTCGTCCCCTGGGAGACCCGCGTCCTGTGTTTTATTAACCTCCCTGTTTCTGGCCGAGGAGCTGCGGGGGGAATCTAGCCGGCAGCGCTGGCTCCTGCCCCCACTAGCTTTTCTAGGGTTGCTGTATGGGGGGAGAAGGGGATGAGACCTCCTGTCTTCTCTGGCTGCACCCCCCTCCCGCCGTGTCCATATGACCTTCAGCAGCAGACTCTGCTACTTAGTCACCTTGCATGGGGGAATTCCACCTCCCCATGGAGCGTCCAGGACTCTTGGCCCTTCCTGGGAAATGGATGCTTTTGCTGGGCTTTGCGGAAGAAGGACATGAGTGATTAGGTTTGTCAACCTCCCAGGGAATTTGAGGTTGTCCTCTAAGCTATATACAGGGAACACAGGACAATTCCTGGTGCAGAGATGAAGCTGTCGCCCCATGGAGCTCGGGCAAGATGCCACAGGGCCTCTGGTCCGCCTTGCTTCCCCCACTTGCCGGGGAGATGGAAAATGCCCCGAGCATGCAGGCCGCAGGCACCGCGGAGACATCGGCAGCCTGTGCCCACGTGGGCACTAGTGCTGTTCTCCAGAGCCCAGGGGGCCCAGAGACCACCCTGAGGAGGAGAGTTGGTGGACAGCGGGTGGCTTAGTGTTCGGGCATCTGCGTGATCAGAGGTGGATGACAGCCAGAGGGCCAGAACTTTGAGGACCCGGACCCTTTTCTGGGAGCACAGGGAGCGGAGGATGGGCCTTCCTTGAGCAGAGCTCCTCCCTGGCTGCCAGCCCTGAACCCCAGGTCTGGCTCACTCCTCCCAAGCTGGGCCTGGGTCTGCCACGCTGATGGCCATGGGCAGGCCTAGAGCATTTGCGGAGGGTGAGCAGGTGGTGCGTAGAGCGGGCAGAGTCGGGGCAGCCCAGCCCATGCACCACCCAGCGTGTGTGGCCCGGTTCTCAGGGCAGAGCAGATCCTTGTGGGAAAAGCGTCTTCCACAAGCCAGAGACATCGAGCAGCCAAATCCCGACCAGCTGCACGAGCTAAAATGTTGGCGGCTCTGAGGAAGGTAGCAGGTGGGATGAAAGTTTAGAGGGGAGGTTTCTGGACACCTGCTTTCTATGCACTCTCGCCTGGGTCACAAAAGTATCACAGTAATAAACACTTCCCCAAATAGCAACGCCTGGTACTCACAAAGCATGTCCTTCTGGGGCCAGGCTTGCTGGGTAGGGGCCAGCGGGAGGCTGGTGGCTGTGGCTGCCTCATTGGTGCCTCGTGTGCTGTCCTCCGGGAGGTGGCCCCAGGGCCTCCAGCCAGAGTCTGGCTTTGATGTCTCTCGACTTGGCTGGTTGTTTTCTTTTCTTAAAAGGCTGTGCATGAGGCTCGCACTTGCAAATGAGCATCACGCAGTCGTGGCGCGTGGTGCGTGGCGCGCGCAGCCTCCCAGCTGGGCGTCACGCGGGGAGCCCAGGCCAGTCGGGGCCCTCGTGGGTGTGGGATTGGGAACACCCCAGGTGGCCCTCATGGACGTGACCTGGACTTTCTTCCAGTCCCAGGTTTACTGGGGCCTGGGAAGTGGAGACTTAACCGCTCAGATAGAACAATGTGTAGAGTCTCTTGAGGGGATGAGGAACTCAGACCTGTTTAGCCTGACCGACCCTCCCGGCCGTCGCCGCCGTTCAGAGCACCTTTGCCACCACCCGCGAGGCCGCGCAAGTGGTGGTGTTTACAGTAGCTGTTCCATGGGACAACTTACTAATCCAGCATTAGTTACGGCAGTCGAGCTCTTAGAGATAAGGAAATGGAGATGCGCCTCCAGAACACGCCGTGTTTCCTGAAACCAAACACTTCGTGAAGAAAAATTGCCGTGGTAAGATTATGGAGAATGTTAATCGTGAGGATTTGCAGATTCCGTCGATGGCCATGCAGATGCTGTGCCCAGAGCAGCGGGAAGAGGAGCGGCCTGTCTTCGCTCTTCCCACTGCGGATGTTGCCTCGACTGGTTACTAACGGTTTCCCACTGGGTTTCTTTGTTTTTTTTTTTAAGAGATGAGATCTCGATAAGTTGCCCAGGCTGAGCCTCAAACTCTCGGGCTCAAGCAATCCTCCTGCCTCGGCCTCCTGCTGAAGTTTTAAAGATGAAGAGACAGAGGGTCAGAAAGTTCAGGGAGCCTGTCCGAGGCCATGCAGGGGTGGGGGTAGAGCTGGGCTCTGGCTGGGCATCAGCTGGGCCCCTGGGCTGCCCCGTCCACCTGTGTCCCTGGTGGGGACACAGCATGTCACCCGAATCTGTCCTGATCACCTCCCTCCTCCACAGCCCCCTTCTACCAGGGCAGTGACCCTTAAAGTCGGAAAGAGCCTGTGATGGTTCTTTTTTAATCGACAAATGTGAATTATCGAGGGCCTGTGCGCGCCAGGCCCACACGGGCCTCAGGGCTCTGCTTGTCATGGAGCCGACGTCTCAGCAGCCAGTGAACGGCCGCCAAGCAGACGCGCAGTTACCACTTGCGAGGACCACGGAGGGGAGCGCCATGGGAGATTGGAAACGAGGGCAGTAATAACGACAGCTGACGCCAGTTACCACCACGGCCCCGCGCGATCGATTCGAAATGTTTAGGGGGGATCCCGTGGTCCTTTTGTGTTCATAACAGCCCCGCGGATTCGCTCCACTTCACAGACGAGGACACGGAGGCAGGGCGTGGCCACGTCGCTTGTCCACGGTCACAGAGCTGGAGAGCAGCGCACTGGGGCGAACCAGGAAGCCCGACTCGGCCCCTGCCGCTAACCGTGGCGCTTTATCGCCTGTTAAAACAGCAAGAGTAACTTTGGATTAGCCAGGAGGGCGGGAAGCCTCCCTAGCAGAGGCTGAGCTTAAACTGGGCCTGAGGAAGGAGCTGGCGAGGTACAGGGGCGGGGAGGGCAGCGTCCCAGGTGGGAAGGCCGGGAGGGACGAGCTCGGAGCCTGGAGGCAGCTCACGGTGTCCTCGAGGCCGGGTGGGAGGCTGCGGAGGGCAGCTCGGCTCAGGGGCCAATGGGGCTGAGCGTCCTTATCCTGAAAGCCACAGGAGGCCATGCCAGGGTTTTAAGCAGGCGAGCGACAAGACTAATCATTCTTTCCATAAAAATTCCTCAGCGAGGGGACGAGGCCTCTTCCCCGTGCCCCCCGGTCGGTTTGGCGAGCTGGCGTTTGGTATACGGGAACGGCGTCTAAGTCGGGGCGGTCTGGGTGCAGGACGGGCATCTGCTGGCTGGCACAGAGCCCACCTTCAGACTTCGGAGAGGCGGGAGAGCAAGGCCACATCGCCTTCTGAGACGGTGGCGGGAGGAGAGGCCAGCCAGCCCTGCGCGCGCGCGCTCGTGTGCGCGCATACGTGTGTGTGTGTGTGTGTGTGTGTGTGTGTGTGTGAGTGAGTGAGTGAGTGAGTGAGGTGCCTTCTGGGACGGGACGATTGGTGAGTGTGTTAGCATTGGCATGCACATTAATCTTCGAGGGAGCCGCAGCCCTGCCATGGCTTGCCGGAAAGATTACAGCCCTAAAGAGAGACACACTTTGGTTAGTAATGACCCGTGGTTTATAAGTCCTGGGCCCCCTGCCTCTTAAAGAGGGTCGCACAGAAGGAATTGTCCCTTCGTGGTAAAAAGGCAAAGGCTACACTGCATAGCTTTGTGGCCACCATGCGTTTAAAGCAGAAGGAGATGGGGGTTGAGGAAGCATCTGGTTCTGCCCCAGGGTGGGGCTCTTTGGCGGGAGATTTTGGTTGGTGCATTATTTTGTCAGGCCCCCGGAGAAGGCCAGGAGCTGAGCAACAGTGACCACAGTCAGAGAGCTGGAAATGTACGACACACTTCTCGTAGAAAATAGACATACCTCTGTGGTCTAGGAGAGGAGGCGAGAGGAAGCGAACCCTCCGGCTGTAAGAAAGTACTGTAGGTATTCACAAGAGGGGCACGTCTGGGAGGACTTTCTGGAGGAGGCAGCCCTTGAACTAGACTTTATGACTCTTACTCCAGTGATCCTTAAAGGCTTGAATGGCCTCAGCAAAATGGCCTGGCCCCGGGGAAAGGTCCCACTTCTGTTAGATCCTCATGAGGTGCCATGGGCTAAGGTTCAGATAACAGCTCTAGGGACCAAGTCCAGATTTCTTATTTTGCCGGCCGAGCTTTGGGGCAGCGGTTCTCTCCCTGCAGGCTCTGGAATTCCTGCGTGGGACAGAGAGGCTCGGGCAAGGGTCTGTGGAAGGAAGGAGTTGGGGGACGAGCTATGTTTGTGTGGCACTTCCCACGGGCAGGGAAGTGTGGTCAGCTGTCTTGTCAGGAGCGGGGGTGCTGACAGAGACACACTCAGCCACCCCATCTCTGCTGCTGCTCTCAGGGTCTGGTCGAAGCCATTGCTGGGCGGAGGGGTGTTCCCAACACCAGCCCTCTCTTCTGTGCCTGCACCCAAGACACAGACTCCCGCAGCTCTCCGTCCCCCAAGGGCCGCTCCTGACATGGAACACCCTGGCGTGCTTCCGTGCCGGCACACCCCGCCGCTCCCTTCTCCGCTCGCCGGGAGCTCCGCGGTGCCGGGATGCCCGATTTCAAGCCCAGGTGTTTCCCTTGCACGTGTAACAGGGCCCGGGGAGCATCTGTGGCATGAACGAATGAGGCCTTCCTCTCCCTCCAGCCTTGGGGGTTTCGTGGGAGTTTTACAAATCCCAGCTGGCATTTATTCAGTTTATTCCTGTAGTGGGTTGAATAGTGTCCCCCCAAAATCATGTCCATCCAGAGCCTCAGAATGTGACCTTATTTGAAAATAGGGTCTTCCAGGCCAGGCGCGGTGGCTCACGCCTGTAATCCTAGCACCTGGGAGGCCGAGGCGGGCGGATTGTTTGAGCTCAGGAGTT
>NW_012149208.1:1717977-1734951 GCF_000956105.1 Propithecus coquereli
TTAAGGATCCTGAGATTAAATCACCCTGGATTTAGGATGGGCCCGAAATCCAATGACTGGTCTTACGTGAGGAGGAGAGACGCAGAGAGACGCAGAGAAGAAGGCCACCTGAAGACGGAGTGATGCATCTGTGAGCCAAGGACAGGCTGAGGTTCCTGGCCACCTGACGCTAGGAGAGAGGCAACGGCAGGGTCTCCCTCGGGCTCTGGAGAGAGCCCGCCCTGCCAAAACCTTGATTTTGGACTTCTGGCCTCCTGCGCTGGGAGAGAATACATTTCTGTTGTTTCGCGTTACCCAGTTTGTGGTAACTTTTCACGGCAGCCCAAGGACACTAAAACGATCCCTGTTGTCAATATCTTATAAGCTCTCAGTCCCTTCTAGACTGAGGGCTTAGTCAGTCAGGCACTGTATGCCCCGTGTCCAGCACATCGGGTGACCATCCCCCTTTGCCTGAGGACTCACGGGTGTCCTGGGATGCGGGGCTGTCAGAACTACAGCTGAGGCAGGCCCAGGTAAACCAGGACAGCTGCCCACCCTGCCAGCATCGTGCCTGGCCCCAGGCTGGCGCATGATAGGGGGTGGCAGTTGCTGTCCCTCGTGTACAGGAAGAGTACACGGCTGGGGCAGCTGGCGTGGTGTGTGTAGAGGGATTTCGTGCAAACGAGCCTTGAGCTGGGTAGGAGAGCATGAAGAATTAGAGCCTTCTCTGGGTAACGGGGAGCTGCAATGGGCTTTGAGGGTTGCAAGGCTACTCCTGGGGAGGCCCGGGGATTTCTGGGCGGGAGTCCCAGGGGTGCAGGGTTCCCTTTAGCCCTGCTCCTGGGAGGCCCGGGCACCTCTGCCCAGAGCTGCCTCCACACCAGGCTGCAGCCCGCGCCAGCGCCTGCACCAGGAGCACCAAACCCAAACTCACCCTCCTGCCATTTGCATATGTGAATGGAACTGATTACCTAAATTGAAGGTATTATGCTGTGATGATTGTTATAATTAAAACTATTATCATCTGAAAGAGACCAGAAAAATGGGGAAACCACTGCGAAGACTTTGGAAGCTTTTAAAGCAGGATAAAAGCACCTTTGTGTGGAGCGGTTTAAAGAAAGGGAGACGTTGCGGGCCCCTTGGGCTCTGAAGTGCAGCTCTGGCTGCAGCCGGACAGGGGCCGGGCTCTCCGAGAGGCGGGTGGAGGTGGAGGGGATACATGGTCAGGGGGTGGCAGCTGCCCAGTTGCTCCAGTCCCAAAACTATGTGCGATTCGGGTAGAGAAGAAGCCACTCCAAGGGCCCAGGGCCGGGCTGGGGTCCGAAAGGGCGCTGTTTCGAATGCGGGGCTGTGAAACGTTGCACCCCCCACATTCAGCCTGGCTCTAGCAGGAGAAAGGGAGGCAGTGTCTGGGACTGGAGGCCAGAGACCCGGGGGCCTCCAGGTGACAGCAGGAGGACACAGGGGCTCTGGAATGGTGGGTTCAGGGAAGACCTGGTGTGGCAGGACCTGGGCGTGCAGCAGGCTCTGGACTTGGCAGTCTGGGGCCCCCTGGGCTCAGGGTGCACGGCCCACGGACCCCGGTGGATTTGCAGCCCGTGTGGAGATGGAGACACAGCCCAAGAGGAGGAGGGGCTGGCGCAGGGAGCCCAGCTCTCCAAGACCACCCAGCCTCACACCCCGCCTGCCTCCCCCACCCACGTCGCACAAGTGCGAGACTGAGGCTGGGGGAGGTCAGGGATGGGCGGGAGTCACCCACTGGCAAGGGGTAGGGCCAGGCCCTGACCTGCCTCAGGCCCCAGGGTGCTGCGTCCTCCTCTGTCCTGTCCGGCGTCTGGCGGTGGTGGCCGTGCTTGGCGAGCTGTCTGCTGGACTGGTATACCGCGTGCGCACTCTGGGCTCCGTCAAGCGCTTCTCTGTGTTCCGTCCCTCCTTGCTTTCACTTTTTTCCTTCTTTAAAATAAAAAACCAATTACATGATTAATACATGAAATCATTCTTATGAAGAAATCAAACAGTTATTCAGTTATAAAAGCTAACACATATCCCTGATTTTAGATGTGTATGTGTGTGCAGCGTGTGTATATATATATGCATGTCTGATACGTTGAATCCTCGCAGAATCCCTGGGGTAGATCTAATCTCTATTTTATAGAAGAGAAAATGGGAGCCCTTGCCTGCGACCACACGGGGGGGTTTAGAAGCCAGACAGGCTGGTCCAGAGCCGTGTGCTTGATTCCCGTGCTGCCGTGGGAAGGGTCACAGAACATGCCCCTTTGGCACGAGGACTATTTCAAGCTAAAGGCGACTGAGAAGCAGCAGATACAAGAAAAGCTCTCTGCCCTGCCTTTGCTGGCCTAAAAGCAGGATGCAGATTTAGAGCAGTGTCCTTCCCACCCTCTCCACCAGGAAGGACAAAGGTTGATCACCCAAGACGATTTAGACCTTTCTTAGCCTGGAGACTGCACCAGAGGAATCTAGGTGAGAAGCTTTCCTAACTCGTCCTTACCTACCGCGTGTTTCCTGTGTTGGCCTTCCCACACTTCGCCTCCCTTGGAGACTCAGGTTCTTTCCTTTTGTCTTGTCACTTCTCTAGAAATGTATTGTTCTTTCTTAAGACGCCATATGAGCCGGAGTTACTGCCGCCTCTTTCAGAATTACGCTTTCCCTGTGTTTTTGCCCCGTATATGGGAAATATCCATGTTAATAAACTTCTGTTTGCTTTTCTCTTATACTGTGTCTTCTGTTACAGTGGCCCTGGCTAGGAACTCGGAAGAGTAGAAGGAACATTATTTTTCTTCCCTTCCGGGTGCTTCTGTCTATCCCTGTGGAGAAAGTGACAGTCGACCTTGAGAACATGCCCCCTCCCCACCCATCTGACTCTCTCGCCTCCCACAGAGGGGACCGCAGTTACGGTTTGGTGTGTCTTATTTCACAACTTTTCCCATGAATTGACACACACACAGTATTTTGGGGGGTATATGTTTTTGAACATAAATGGTATCATTTGGTCCATATTACTTGCAACTTGCTTCACCGAACAATATACATCATAGAGGTATTTTCATGCCAACGCTTCACCCTTTTTAATTGTTGCAGGGTATTCCCTAGTTTATTTGCTTATAGAATATGTACCAATAATCATAAAGATACAAATTTGAAAAACATGCAATTTTTTCACCTAGCAGTTTTGCGAACATGAAAAAGATCGCTATTACCAAGCGTCAGCAAGGATGAGGCAGAACTCTCCGCACTGCTGGTGGGTGGGTACGTCGGGACAGCCTTCGTGGAGGGCAATTTGGCAGTGTCTGTTAAAATTTAAACTGGGCACACTTCTGTCCCAACCAGCCAGCTTTAAGACCTCTGGCCCAGAGAAACAAGTGCATACGTGAGCAAAGACGCACGTCCAGTGATGCACACTTCGCGCTGCTTGTAACAGCGCAGTGTTGAAGACGGCCTGTTTCCTTTCTCGGTCTGGCCCCTCCCAGAGCTATAAGTCCCCATGTCTGGTGCCGGGTCCGTGACTGTACAGCCTCCCAGAGCAGACGCAGATCCGACCCAGGCCAAGAGAGCAGCAGACGCTTTCTGGTTTATTTCTTCTTTAATTTTCTGTCCAGGTTCTGTGCACACAGGCTTACGATGAAAGACGGCAGTGCCCTGCCCCCTCTCTCTTGCTCCCAGCTCCTGGGTTTCCACCGTTTGCGGTGTTTAAGCTAGTTTTTCTTGTATTTTATCCAAATCTCTATACAACTTGATTTAACTGCATTTCCTGACCTTTTTACCCCATTTTGGACGTGATGCATTGACTTGCTCTTGTGGAAGGGAAGGCTTTTTATGTTTATTACCCACGTGGCATCCCCATGGCCCCCACAAGCCTCCCCTTGCCCTGTCCTCCTGAGAATGTTAAATCTTCATTTGGGGCTAAATCGAGGTTCAGTGTTTACATTACCGGACCACGCAGCCATCATTCACAGCGAGCCGTGTGTCGTACTATGATCATATTTTTCTTTCTTGTACCACTTTCAATTTTCTCAGAAGTTAATAATTGCCCTGTTTCTTTTCATTTGTTTGTTTCATATGTACCTATCACAAATTATTTTCCAAACTCCATGACACAGCTGAAAAGCTCTGAATATTTCAAACACACCAGGCACTCTACTTGCTGTATTTGTGTGCTTGTTTTTCAGACAGCCCCGCAGAGCCTCCCAGCCCCTCCCCTGCCCGTACTGTTGTTCTGTAGCAGATTTTCACTCTAGAACTTTCTGTCAACATCTTCCTGGCATGCCCCGGACCCTGGATCCCACTTTTTGGATCATGCTTTTTCTTGGATTTTCCTCTTCTTTGGGGGAAGTACTTTGGTAACTTCTTGAGAAAGGGTGAGTGGGCGGTAAGTCTTTTGAGAACTTGTTTATCTGAAATGTCTTTATTCTGGCCTCACGTTTGATCGATAGTGCGGCTGACTCTAGACTATAAATCACTTTTCCTCAGAAATTCGAAGCCATTGTTCTATTGTCTTCCAGTTTCCATTGTTGTTGAGACATCAGAAGCCTTTCAAGTTCTGAGCTGTGTGTGTGTGTGTGTGAGCTGCCTATTTTCTTTGGAAGTTTTTAGGATTTTTCCCCGTTTCTGTGTTCTACAGTTCATGATGATGTTCCCTGGAGTGGATCTTCCTTTTCTTGTTTAATTCACGCTGCCATAGACTTGGAGGATCTGTTAAATCTTGGAGTATATTCCCTTCAGTTCTGGAGCAGTAGCTTGTATTATTTTTTTGATAATTGCATCCTTTCTGTTTGCTTCATTTTCTTTTTCTGTAACTACAATTTTATGATGAATGATGGACCTCTTGGACGAACCCTTGAATTTTACCATCTTTCTTATTTTCTACTCCCCCCCCTGATTTTTATGAAGATTTCTTCTCCTTTATTTTTCAAACATTTTGTTGAATTGAAAATTTTCTGCTATTATATTTTTAATTTCCAAGAGTGTTTTTTTTCGTTTTCTGAATGTTCATTTTTACATTAATAGTCCCCTTATTCTTATTTCATGACTACAATATCTTCCAATTTTTTGAGGATATTAAAATACATACATTATATATATCTTTTTCTTCTGTTTCCTATAATCTATTTCCTTTGGCATTCTTTTTTCCCCCGTTTGCTTTGATCTGTTGTTCAGTTAGAGACTTTTCTCAAAAGTCTGGCGATCTTGGCTGTGCACATCAGGAGTGAGGACCAGGTAGCTCACTGGCGCTCTGTGTGCTTGGGCGAGGCTCGCTGACTAGCGGCCCACACAGGGTGATTGGCGTGCGGGGACTTGGCTATTTTGTTACGGGATTCCCCAGCGTCAATATCTTTAGGTCTTTTCTCCTGGGGTGATCAAGTTTCCCAGAGAGAAATCCTCCCACCATTTGCCTGGGGGAGGGGTATAGGTCTGGCTGAGAACCTTCTGGAAGCTCAGTGGAAGAAGGTGGTGTGAGTCTTCATCATCCAGCTTATAGACTTACCCTTAATTTCCCTGTTTTTAACATGGCCCCTACCCCCATGCTCAGCTGTATCTGCTGTCCCTGAGTCTAGAACCTCTTTGGCCCAAACTCTCCAGAGAGTTGACCTCCCCTCTTTTTGCATGGTGAGGGTAGGGTGGTCCTCTTGCCAGGAGGTCGGGGTAGAGTTTCTAGTTCTCATGTGGACTTTCCATAAGTTCTCCTGTTTTCTTTTTTAATAGATTTTATCTTTTAGGGCAGTTTTAGGTTTGCAGCAAAATTGAGAGGGAGGTACAGAGATTTCCCGTGTTCCTCCTTCCCCTGCACACGCACGGCCTCCCCCACCGTCAACCTCCTGCATCAGAGTGGTACACGGTCACAGTGGACGAACATGCAGTGACACGTCAGTATCACCGACGTCCACACTTTATATTATGGTTCATTCTTGGTGTTGCACATTTCGTGGGTTTGGACAAGTGTATACTGACACGTGTCCACCATTATGGTGTCATACAGAGTAGTGTCACCGCCCTAAAAATCCTCCGTCCTCCACCTATTCATCCTTCCCCAACCCCCAGCCACCACTGATCTTTTTGTTGTCTCCATATTTTTGTCTTTTCCAGAATGTCGTAGAGTTGGAATCGCACAGTACGTAGCCTTTTCAGACTGGCCTCTTTCCTTAGTAACATGCATTTAAGGTTCCTCCGTGTCTTTTCGTGGTTTGGTAGCTCATTTATTTTTACTGCCGAGTAATATTCCACCATCTGGGTGCACCATAGTTTATTTATCCATTCACCCACTACCTTGGTTGCTTTCAGGCTTTGGCAGTTACAAATAAAGCTGCTAGGAACATCCATGTGCAGGCGTTTGTGTCGATAAAAGCTTTCAACTCATGTGGGCTAATACTGAGGAGTGCAATTGCTGTATTGCATGGTGAGAGCAAGTTCAGTTTGTAAGAAACTGCCATGCTGCTTCCAAAGTGGCTCTACCGTTGGCGTTCCCGCCAGCAATGAGTGAGAGTTCCTAGCGCTCCGCGTCCTCACCGGCGTGTGGTGGTGTCAGTGTTCTGGATTCTGGTGTGTGGCATCTTGTTGCTTTATCTGCAGTTCTCTAGTGACATGGTGCTAATTTCCCATCTGGATGCCTTCTGTGATGAGCTGTCTGTTCAAATCTTTTGCCCATTTTTTAATTGGGTTTATTTTTTTTTGTTGAATTTTAAGATCCTCCTGTTTTTAGCCCCACCGAGGCCTCTGCCTTCCCGGGCAAATGGGACTTTCTCACTTCCTGGGCTTCCTGGTTCCGAATAAACGTGCTCAGCCAAGCCCAGGCTTGGTTTCAGCGTCTTCCGATCTGTGACATCTGCCTGCTCTTGCCTCCGCTTTCCAGCTTCCAAACTCTTGTTGACATAACTTGTCTTCTGTCACACTCTCTCTTCTTTGTCCTTGTTGGTTTCTGTCACTGAAAGATGCTCACTGCTATTCATTTTAGGGGAGTTTTCTGGGGCGAGGAGGAGCAGAGACAGATGTGTGTGTGTGTGTGTGTCGTCCTCTGCGTCTGCCCTGAGCCGCTGCATCTCTTCCTGGCAGCAGGGGCACGGCTTCTCCGTCTGTCGTGTGTCCTCCCAAGGAAGGCCTGTACCAGGGCCCGGTTTCCTCCCTGGGATGCCGCGGTATTTAAGTAACAGAAAACCCAACTCAAACGGCTTAAGCAATAAAGGGATCTATCTCCTCTAACAAGAAGCTCTGAGGTAGGGCGGCTCCAGGTTTGGTTAACCTCAACAATATCACAGAGGGCACAGGTTCCACCCCACCCTAGTGCCCTGCATGGCCACAAAATGGCTGCTGTGGTTCCACCCAGGCCTCATGTCCTCACATACGAGTGTCCACAGGCAGAAAAGACAGCATCCCTTCCTTGTTTACCTCTCTTTTAAAATATATAATTGTCCCTGTAGGTGTTATATCCACAGGTTTGTAAGTCTAAAAACACTTAAAAGGTATGTGGAGAGATAGCTATTACTCCTGTCCTTATCTGCTCACTAATAGGAGTTGCTTGGGAAATCTTATTATATAATAAGATACAGCAGAAGCAAATATAAATATATAGTTTTATCTGCCCCATTCCCATTTTTCCTAAATGATAGTGTACTCTATGCATTTTTGACACTTTGCTCTTTTATTACTTAGTAAAATATTTTGATACCTAAAGTGCATCTTCCATATTATTTTTACAGCTATATTATCTTGCATTATACAGATACAATCTTATTTGCTCAACCAGTTATCTTTTGATAGATATTTAGGTTGTTTCCAATCTTTGCTGTTATAACCAGTTCTGCAAATAGGTTAGTATTCCTGCAGGATAAATTCCCAGAAGTGGCATTGCCGGGGCAGGAGGGATATGTGTTTGTAACCTTGACAGATACTGTCAAATCGCCCTTCCTGGGCTTTGCGCTAGTTTCTGCTCCCATCAGCAATGTAGGAGGGGCCTGCTTCCCCGCACCAGCAGAGCGTGTTCTCAGCATTTTGGGTTCTTGCCAATCTGATAGGTGAAAAATGGCCCTTGTGTCTCTGTTTAAGAGCTAAGAAACCATTCCCAGAGGCTTCTCCAGCAGAGTTGCTCTCCCGAGCAACGTCTCCTTGGCCAGAATTTCATAATGTGCCTGTTCCTAAGCCAGTCATCAGCAAAATGAATGCAATCGCCCTAATTGGTTTAAGGTTAATCAGCTTTACATCTCGTGGTGGAACTGGGGTACCGGCCAGGCTTCCTGCTGCACGGACGCCCGGACCATGCTGGGGTTCTGTTAGCGAGGGAGACGGCTGTTGGGTGGGCGCTCAGCGACGTCTGTGACTGTATTCCCGGTCCACCCACCTGCTGGAGGGCTTGGCCGCGGACCTGTGCCTCTGGGGTAAGGCAAAGCTGCTCTTAGGCGTCCCCGTTCTCATGTGGTCGATGGCGCTTGGCTGCCTGGGGTGGGAGGATGGTCCGTGGTTGGGGAAACATCCCGTTCTATAATATGATCAGATCCAAGATATTAGTTGCATTAACCAGGTCAGGAAAGAGCCTGGGCTTTAGAACTGGGCAGCCTGGGTTCAGATCCCCACTCTGCCACTTACTAGCCACGTGACCACTTATCCTCTTTAAGCCTCAGTTTTCTCAGCTGTAAAAGTGGGCCAGGAACTCCTGTCTCAGGGCCCACCAGGAGGTGGACAGATATGTATAAAGCATGCCCGGCCCAGGGCCTGGCACCCAGGGAGCACTCAGCAGGGGACCACCTTGACTCAGGTCTCCCATCTTCCACAGCTCCGCCCTGGGTCATTAGCTCCTGGGGTACGGTGGTGGAGAGGCTTGGTTGTCCCTTGTCCCCAGGCCCAGCACACAGCCAGGTTCACAAAAGGTGCTCAATCTATGCTTGCTGAGTAAATGGAGAACAGCAGTAAATTAGGGCAAAAGCAGCTGCCGCCGCGCATCCTCGATGTTCGGTGTGCTCGGCCGTACAGAGGCAGAATTTCCCCAGATACCCACCCAGGCATCCAGTCGTTTCCACGTGCCGTGCCTGCCGACTGCCCGCACTGTTTACCTGCAGCATCAGCTCCGCGTTGATTTACCAGCGCCCATTTTGCATGAGGATCAATAGCTCAATTGCACATCGGCTGACACGGGGACGCAACCTGTTTGCCACGGAGAGAGCAGCCCCGAGTCGAGAGCCTGCCGAAGCCTTCGTTCGCTCCGTGTGGGTTTCCCTGCACGTGGCACTGCTTTAGTGGCCAGCGCCCAAGTCCTGAGTGACTGACCGTCGTCCCTGCCCTGGCAGGGGACTGTTTCTTTAACCCAGAGGTCAGGACCGAGGAAGACCCGGTGGCCGGCCGTGTTGGGCGTGTGTGACAGTGTCTGCATGGAAGAGGCTTTGCCAGCCTGCTCAGGACAGTCATCTTGGGAAGGATGCAGCCTGCCGTGGCGTGGACGACTCCTCGTGACCCTCCTGCGCAGTGGGACCACGTTTGGCTCTGCCTCTCTGGTCGCTTCTCTTGCAGACTGAGCACCTCGAAGCAGAGGTGTTTTGTCTTGTCTGTATCCTGGGTCCGTCACACACACAGTGGGGACTGGCTGCATGTTTGAGAACAAAACGCATTGTTTCTGGTTTTTCTTGTGGCTCGCCGGTCTGGGAGAAGGTGGCGCGGCTCAGCGGTAGGTGGCGCTCTGACAAAGTCTGAGTCCAAGCCGGGCGGAGAGCCCGTCGCGAGGGCTTTGGGTCTACCCAACTGCGACAAGAAACAGAAAATGATGATCGAGCATCTCTTACTTTTAAAATCTTGATATGATATCAAGAAGCCTTATTTTATAAATATTAGGGACGTTCAAGGAATCAACTAATATCCACTTAGTGAGCACCTACTAAGTGCCAGGTATGGTATTAAGCAAATCGTGACGGGGTCTTCCTGTGTACGCGACACCCCCCCATCGAATCTGTCTACATTACTTCCCTTTTAGAGGAACGCATTGATGAATCGCGCTGTTAAAAGAGAATAAAGATATTTAAAGTCTTTAATGGGAGAGGGATCACAAAGGAGTTTTTAAGATTAACTTAGAATTGTGTAGAATGTTCAGCACATTACGCTAATTCTTTTTCAAAAGCTGAACAGCTTAGAGGGGAAAAGAATCCGCCTGTTCCCATCGTGTTGCAGAAGCCGGGTAATCTACGTCTCATCAATGCTGACAGATAGACCCCTTAATAGCAGTTTGTGTTCGAAACAGTGAGAAATGCTTCCCTGGAAAATGTTATTAGCACTTATACTATCTCATGGATTACACTCTGGCTCAACGGAGGGCTCCAGCAAAAATATAATGGCAGATTGCAGCCAATGGGCTCTCTATTTTTATGCTAGAGATGTCTTTATTTTGCAAAGTCGAAAGAGATTCTTTGAAAACACATGTGTGTTCACACATGCGCATGCATACACACACACTGACACGTACACAATCTCCAGAGCCCAGGTTGGCCGGGACTGTGGAGCCGGGCCGCGGCTATAGCCTGCTAGGTCCCAGGCAGCGTCTCTGCCGTGTCAGGGAAGCTGGGAGCCGGGGGAGTCTGTCGGGTGGATGTGGCGCCGCCTTTCCCGGGTGGCCGGAATGAGAAGCAGCCCCTGCTGAGGGCCGCCCCGGCGCACGCCCTGCGCTCAGCGCACTCGCTCACGGATCCTCCAGGCTGGGCTGTGGGCTCCGTGAGGACAGGGTGCAGGGCGTCCGTTCCAGACTTCTCTGCCTGCCTGGGCCGCCTCTTGAGGCCAGGGCAGGATCCCAGGCTCAGGCTGGAACCAGGGGCAGGACCATGGTCCTGGAGAGCTTAGCATGAGGACGGAGGACAGGGGGTCTGCCGGGCTGAGTGGCTGGAGACAGGTTCTGGGGGAGGCAGGCAGGTGAGGAAGAGGCGAGGAGAAAGGCACAAGCTAGTGTGGGAAGCAGGAAGGAGCTTGGGGCGTATGTCAGGGGTTCCACAGGCCCATTTCTGCCCGAGCACTCTCTGCTCCTCCCCTCCCCTCGCGGTGGCCGTGTGTGCTGGACGGGACGGAGCTCCGCGGAGAAGCTCGCAGTCCCGTGGAGGAAACAGCAGCATCATGTGGGTCAAATGCCACTGCGGGGGTCTTACCCATAAGTCTCTGTGTCCCAGGCCAAACACAGGGTGGCGTCCCTGCTTTAGGGACTATCAGCACGTACGCTGCCCAGACCGCCAGGTCCTGGGCTCCTTCCCGGCTGAGAGGGCTGACCGTCCCTAAAGCAGCCCTGGCCCCACCAGGAGACCCACATCGCCCCCCACATACTGCTCCTGCTTCTAGAATAAGGTCTGGTGCCCTTTCAGTGTCTGCGAGGTGAGAGGCCAGCCCTGTCCCCAGCTTCGGTCTTCAGGCTGCGGCCCCTTGTGCTCTAAGCAGTTCTCGAACCCGCTCAGCCATCCAGTCCTGTGCCCGCCCATCTTGTCACCGTGCCCCAGGCTGCCTTCTCAGCACGAGCAGCGACGTCTGCGCGTGTCCGTGCGCCGCCCGTTGTCCTCGCGTCTCCCCAGGCTCGGCGCCCCCACCGCCCGCTCCGCGCCGGGCAGCGCGCCTGTCCGGGCCGCGTCGCGGGGCTCGCTGGCCTCTGGCTTCGTGTTCAGTCCATTCAGCGGGGACACGGGCAGGAGACTGGAGGGTGGAGGAAAGTGAGGTTGGCGATTTTACGCTCCACGCCTTCCCCAATCGGTCCCTGCGGGTTGGCCGGGTCCCTTTGCTGAAGGCCTCGGCTCCCATCACGTGGAACTCCCAGCTTCCCAGGAACTTCTCTCTTCCCGTGGATCTCAGGCCCGCAGGAGGCCCCGACCTCCTTACGCACCGCCTCCGACACCCCTTTCCCGACAGCCATCCCTCCTCTGGGCGCCCAGTTAGACTGTGCCACCGCCGTCCTATTCGGGCTCCCACATGCTTTTCTTCTGAATCTTCTTATTTACTAATCATCTCCCTACTGGACCACACACTTCCCGGGACCGGCACTGTCTGGTTTAGGCCGAATCCCCAGGGCCCAGTCCAGGTTCTGGCACATACCTGGCACATATAGGCACTCTGTAAATGTCTGTTTCGTGAACAAAAACACACCCACGCATGTGTGCACACGTGCGGACATGTGCCCAGGCACGCATGCAGCCATAGCCACGCACCAAGGCAGATTCTGTGGGCTTCGGCAGCTTGGGCGTCTCAGACAGCTGGGAACGGAGGTTGCTCTGAGCGAGTGGGCCTGGACTTTCTTGACCTCGTTGCATTGATTTGCAATCCAGTTTGTGGGAGCCGCTAGTGTTCCTGCTGTGTGGCCTCACTGGGTGAGCTTAACCTCTCTGGGCTTCGGTGTCCCTGCACAGGGATAGCAATAACCTCTGGGACCACCCTCCTTGGTGGTCTGTGAGCGTCTGTGCCAGCTTCTCCTGGTCTGTGACCCCTGGGGTCACAGTGTGGAAGGTGGGAGGTGCCGAGGCAGCTGTGGCGGCTGTAGGAAGGTCCCAGGAGCCCGAGGGGCCTGCCTGGGTGTGGGATGGAGAGGGGCTCCGCGGGGGTTGCTGCAGCAAATCGCCTTCCCACTAAGTGTCTGCTCAGGGCTACAGTCGAGCGGCGGTGGCTCTGGCTGTCCGTGGGATTTATTGTCCAAAGGGGAGGTGGGGCTAGGAGAGGTCATCTGGGCAGCCAGGCACCAGGAGCGGGTGCAGACCCAGCCTCGGCCCTGCCCCTGTGGGGAGACCGGGGTGGGACAGGCGGCCTCTGTGCGGGGAGCCGGTCCGGTTCAGCCGGGCAGAGCAGGAGCCCCTCTTGCCATTCCTCTCCTCCTCTTCTCTTCCTTCTGCTGGTTTCTCTTCTCCTTCCCCTTCTCTCTCCTGGTCTGGCAAAGAGAGCCTGGAACTTTCTGGAAGGCTCTTGGGGAGACTGGGATATGAGGCCCATTCTCATCGAGGTTTAAAAGGAGGCCATCAAACCTCTCCGAGCTCAGGTTTCCATCACACGTGTGGAATGTAGAAGCTGATGATGCCGATGAAAACCCAATAAACCTTGAAAATGGCATCAGGGCTGATGTCTGTAATTTAAAATAATGGATACCAAGAAGTTGTTTCTCGTCTGTCTCTACTGCTGAGATGGTGGCACCAAAGAGACTTCATTAGGCGTAGGCTTTTTTTTTAAAGAAAAAAACAGTGCCGTTTATCTCGATCAGTGACAGATGCAGGAGGGGCCGACGGCTGTGTTTAATAACACCCAGCCAGCGACAGCTCGGCTCTGTTCACGGTGTGGGACAAGTAAACGGACACATGGAAACCGCTTCCAGTGGGAGAGGTGCGGAAACCTAGAGTCTCCTTCTGATGTAGAAGTGTCACTTTTGGTTTGTTAAGCAGCACGTCTGGTTTGTGGTGTTGTTCAGAAACAGGAGAAGGTGGCAGGAGGGGACTGACAGTGTGGCCCAGTCCCAGGGTACAGAACCCCCACTCTGCAGCCCCCTTTCCATCTGGGAGCCTTGAACTGGAGGCAGGGTGGGGGCGCTGCCTGTGAGACAGCTCGTCACCCGTTCCCGGCGCTCGGCTCCCAGGACGGGCTGTGCTCGGCTAGAGGGATTCCTGGAGAGTGTGTGTGTGCGTGTGTGTGTGCATGTGTGTATATATGTATGTGTGTGCATGTGCACACATGTGCACATGTATGCATGTGTGCTTGTGTGTATGTGTGTTTCTCTGTGTATATGTGTGCATGTGCACATATGTATGCATGTGTGTTTGTATGTGTGTGCATGTGCACATATGCATGCATGTGTGTATGTGTGCATGTATATATGCATGCGTTTCTCTGTGTGTATATTATATGTGTATGTATATGTGCGTGTGTGTTTGTGTGATGCCCAGGTTTCTCCCTAGTGAGTCAGAATTCCTCTTTCTGCAGTATTCCGATTTTAGAAACCAAAGCTCCAGACATCCAGTTCCTGCAAGTGACAAACTGGCAAAGCAGAAGACAATCCATCTGAGGGTGATTAATTAACTCCCTCGTTAGGACAAAGAACACTTCATGTAAGATCTCAAACTCCTCCACCGTCCTGGCGTGGCTGAGTCCAGACCTACAGCGGATCTGGAAGTGGAGGCCCCACTGAGACTCCCAGATTTGGATCGTTTGTTTCTTCGACCTTACGTTGGTTTCACGCTGTGGGCCTGGAATGGTGCTGCCCGTGCCGTGGTGGGGTGACAGTGACACAGACGGTCGGGGACACAGGTGGCCCTGTGGGCAAGCTGGGCAGGGGGTTCCCTTGTGAACCCTGCTGTTCCTCCAGCCTCACGCGGACGTCCCTTCCCTCTGCAGCGCCGCTGCTGGTGCTGGTGGTGTGCCTCAGACGCAGGTCACGCGTGGCGGCCCCTGTCTCCCTACGCACGCGCACACACACTCGCACACGTGCACACGCCCACACCCGCGTCCTGAAACAGCAAGCCCAGTCCCGCCAGCAACAGCAGCCAGGGACACCCTACTGTTAGGAAACGGATCAAAGAATGCTAATTGATCAAATATCAAATGCCAGTTAAGCGCCGCCCTGAATGACTCACCTTCTCTCCTGTGAGCAGCTTTGCAGCGGCTGGCTGGGAAGCAGGGTTTTCATGCTGCTATCAGTGTTAGCAGGGGAGCGAAGGAAACGCTGTTTGTTTTCCTGAAGTGTTGCAAAATGTGTGAGAACCAAAGTCCTCACTTATTAAATTCAGTGCTGTGGGAATACAGTGTCAAGATTTTCTATCTCAACCTGATCTGCCAAGACGCAGGTGCGGGGATGCGGAGAGGATGGAGACGGGAGGGGCCCGCGGAGGAGCGGGGTGAATTCTTCCACGGGAGGAACAGCTGATGGGCCCGGGGAAGCTTTGCCTGGAGGAGGGAAGGCTCAGAGACCGGGGAGAACCCTGCTGTGGCCCCCAAGATGTCCATGGCCCAATCCCTGGAACTGTGTATGTTCCCGGACGTGGCAGAAAGGGACTTGGCCAATGTGAGTGAGAATCCTGAGACGGGGAGAGCGCCCGGGGGGCCCAGGAATGCAAGGGGCCGTCTACGGCAGCGGCAGGAGTGCTGGAGCCAGCGGACACGTGACTGACAGCGGAAGCAGAGTTCAGAGTGATGCCACCAACACCCCAGGAATGCGGGTGGCCTCTAGAAGCCGGAAAAGGCGGGGAACGGATTTTCCTCGAGAGCCTCCAGAAGGAACACAGCTCTGCTGACGCCCTGCTTTTAGCCCCATAGGATCCATTTTGGACTCAGAAGTCCAACTGTGTCAGGTAATAAACCTACGTTGTTTCAAGCCACTAAATTTGTGGTGATCTGTTACAGCAGCAGTGGCAACTAACACCCACACCCTCGACTCTCCCTAGGGCTCGCTGCTGCTGGGATCAGACCATGAGACCCGCTCCTTTAGGGGCGCGTGTGGAAGGCAGATGCTCTCGGTTATAATCAGCAACGTCTGTACGAACCTACTGTGTGCCATGCTGTGCCCAGAGCTCTGCTGCACTGTATTGTCCTCACAACGGCCCGTGGTCATTAGGGTTAGGGTTAGGGTTAGGGTTAGGGTTAGGGGTCAGATCCCACTGCTGTCCATGCTGTAGCAGTTAGTTACTGCTGCGTAACAAACAATGGCTTACGATGACGAACACGTGTTGTCTCAGTTTCTGTGGGTCAGAGAGGCTTAGCCAGGGCTCTGGCTCAGGATTTCTCGTGAGACTGTCGTCAGGGCGTCTGTGGGGCTGCAGTCGTCCCGAGGCGTGGCTGGGGTGGGGGGGCTGCTTCCCAGCTCGGGCTCTCCGGTCATCACAGGAAGCTTCTGTTCCTTGCCGCGTGGGTGTCCCCACTGGGCGGCTCACAGCATGGCGGCTCGTTCCCCCAGAGCAAAGGATGAGCGTGAGAGGACGAAAGCCATCGCCCGCCCATAATTTAATCTCAGAAGCGCTGTCCTACAACTTCTATCATGTCCTCTTCATTAGAAGCCAGTGACCAGATCCAGCCACACAGGGGCGTGAACGCAGGAGGCAGAGGTCCCTGGGTACCATCTTAGACGCTGCCTGCTGCACACCCATTTAGCCATCCAGAGAGGTTAAGCGAGTAGAAGAGCCAGGATGTAGATCCAGCTCTGGGCGAGCTCAGAGCCCACCTTCTTAACCACTTGGCTGTCCTGTTTTAACGAAGCCTACGTCACTTAAACACTTTGCCACCCTTAGACCTTACTGAATGCCCCTAGTGGCCCTCAGGGAGGCTTCAGTCCCAGCATGGACCACCCTGCACGGCTGTATTTGGTGTTTTTGTCGGTCTGTCCTGCCAGCTGGGACGGTGAGTCAGGCACACGACGGATAAGTGAGAGAAGGTGTGAAGGGGTGGGCGCACGGAGTTTGTTATTGAGGAAGAAGGGTCTCCTGGCGACACAGGGCCACAGGACGAAGAGTCCTTCTATGAAGGGCAGGACCGTGCGTGGACGTCGTTTTCTGTGTTTGGCGTCTCTGTGTGGGTTTCCCGGGGCCGTGGAAGCTCACGTGGCTTCCTTGCCAGCCCTCGTCTCTCCTTCAGCATCTCTGGACCCTACAGCCCAGAGGGAGGAAGGCCCAGGTGGAGGGGCCTTGGAGGGCCCATTCTGGGAGAAGGAGAGGCCAGCAGTGTCCTCTGGACACAAGTCCAGGGAGTGGTGTCCGTGGTCCAGGTGCCCCGTTTTGTTTTGGGGGGCGAGGGGAGTGGACAAAGCTCAGGGATCCCCAGAGGTCAGTGTCTTCCCGCAGCAGTGAGGGGATTTCACCCTGTTCGTTCAGCACCGTGGTGTTGCCTCGCTCCTAAACGCCGTCCGCTGGGAGCCTCTAGGACTCTGGCTTCCAAAGGCCCTGGCCAGTGAGTCAGCCCCAGCCGGCCTTGTTGGACGTGCGGATTCTCAACCTCCCCAGACCCACCGAATCAGAGACTCTGGGGTGGGGCCAGCAATCTTCGTTTTAAGGAATCTTCTGGGTGATTCTGATGCAG
>NW_012149208.1:1736397-1810273 GCF_000956105.1 Propithecus coquereli
GGGCCTGTGTCTTAAACCTAATTAAACCATTTCCCCCGCTCTGCTCCCCAGTGGGAAACATTCGCACCCTCTGGTGCAGAAAAAAGCAGAGAAAAATTTCTTCATTTTAAGGAAACATATTTATCCTTGAAGGGCGTTGAGAACCGAAGAGCACGTAATTGGCTCGGCTTGCGGACCGGCGGTCGGCGGGGCGGGAGTCCCTGCGATCCGGCACCGTGGGGAGGGCTCTGCAGGGCTGGCTCCACGGATTCCTGGGTTTGGGATGGGATTCCGGGGCCCGGTTTGTCTGCAGGGACCGGAGGCTGCTCCTCAGGGAAAGTAGGGGAGGCTTCGCAAGGTTGGTGGGGGCCCACTGGCTGCAGTGACGACGGATTAGGTCTGAGACTAGCAGATCTCGATCTTTCTCTCTTCTTATTCTCCCAACAAGATTTCTGGCCTGGGAAAAAACGATGCTGGCTGGAAACGGTGCTTAAGAGGAGATGAGCTGAGGAGGCTGATCTTTCACGGGGCCTCCCGGGGGCTTCGCGGACAGCGTGTGGCGCAGGCGCTGGGGCGTGCCGGGCGGGTGCTACGAAGCTTAGCGCTGTGCTCACAGCACCAGTTTGTTTTATGCTGTTTTTCCTAAAGCATTTCTGCAGACACCGATTTTAGAAGGCCCTCCAGCGAGTGGTGAGAAGTGGGCCTGGGGGTGAGGAAGGAGGGTCTTCGAGGCTGTCGCTGCCTGGCGGGGAACTGGGAGGCCACGCTGCTCTCCCCGTGCAGAGGCCCCTTTCCCTTTCTTCTGCTGAGAAGCGCTGTCGTAGGGACAGGTGTGACAGTGACCTCATCTTCCCAGACGAGAGCCAGAGAGGAGGCAGCAAGATTAGGAGTGAAGCTTGGAGAAGTGTCTTGACCAAGTGCATTCTGGGTTTCTGATTACTTTGTTCCCTGCCTTTTAATTGGATCTGAAGGAAGATGGAGAAGGGGTGCAGAAGGGAGGGGCTGCTATTCTGGTGTAGCCGTTGGAAAGACGGGGTGATTGCTCTCGAGCCCGGTCCATCATCTGTCTGACTGTAGGAAACGGGGGGTCCCAGCTCTTAACTCCACTGTTGGATCTGGGTCCCTGAGGGACCACAGGGAGCCTCATCCCTAACCAGAGTGGTTCTCTCTGTCCGTCCTGGAGGACAGGAAGCTCCCCTCTTGGTTGCCGGGGCCATGCCTAGCCTGCGTGTCGGCCTGGACCTGCGGAAGCCACCTCCTCCTGTTACGGCGGGGCTGACCAGGAATAGACCGAGAGACACACACAGAGATTTTGGCAAAACAGGTTTTATACTTTCTTGCCGGCCGGCAAGGCCCAGAGGGGAATTTGGTCTCCCCAAATTCTGAGCACCAGACAAAGAGCATTGCAGTCTTTTATACACTCTGCTTAAGGAGGAGACAGGGCACACGGCTACAACAGGGTTAACTTTAGTGAGGCAGGGTCCTAAGCTACTTTACAGCCTGGTACACGAATTGCTACAGGTGATTTATGAGGGCAAGGTCGCAGGGGAGGAGGCGGCCCAGGTAAGGATCGCAAGGGAGAAAGCCTGGAAGTGGAATTTCGAAGAATGCCACTTTAGTGGAATTTGTAAGAATGCCACTTTAGTGGAGTTTCTAAGAATGCCTCTTTAGTGGAATTTTCCAATCTTCCACTTCACTCCCACCAGGCCCCTGTGTTCTGTTCCCCTGGACAGGGCCCTGAGTGTCCCCAGAAAAGCTTTGAACGCTCTGAAGACCCTGCCAGTGACAGAGTTCTTGGGGAACCCATGATGGGGGGTGGTGGGGTTGAGAGAGTCCAGAGCTGACACTTGAAATGCGTCATTGTTTTATTAAAGTTTAAAATTTAATAAGACAGAATTTAAGGGAGCTGTTCCAGCCCCGGACACATCATTTGACTTCTTGCTGACGCAGCAGGGCAGCAAGCGCACGGCGGGGCCTTCCTCTCCGGATGCCACACACGAAGACGTGGCGCCGTTGAGGACTCACGGGGATGGGGTGGGCTGGTGGCAGGTGCCGCACTCGCCGGGGCTGGGAGTGGGACAGAGCCTGGGCCAAGGTCAGGCCGGGCCGTGGCCACGCCCTCGGTGCTGTTGAAGACCCCGGACTTCTCAGTGCGTTTCTAGCACTGCTGCCTCGTCCTTGAGGCAGCTGCTGGGGGTGAACTGAGAGCACTCGCCGCCCACATCGGGCAGTAGAGCAGTCGTGGAGCAACAGACTCAGAGCCAAATGGCCGAATCCCAGCTCTGCCGGCACTTGCTGTTCGAGTTCTTTCTTCATCTGCAGAGTGGCAGTTACAGGAGATCCTGCCTCACTGGGTTATAGCCGGATGTCGCTTGTGAAGTGTTGGGCCTGGAGCTGGCGCTCGGTGAGCACTAAGTAAGGGGTTACTTTTTTCACTTTTTATTATAGGTTAGGTGCTGCTGGGCATTGGTTACCATCCTCAGAGAGCCTGCAGTCTGAACGAGGAGATGGGCCAGTCTGCAGACATCTGAAATACTGGGAACTGTGCTAAGTTCTGAGAGGTACCAATAGTGTGTGTACGCCTGCATGTGTAAGCTGGAGAGGCTTCTAGGAGAAGGTGGTTTTTGACCTGGCCTTTAGGGAGATGGGGAGGGTCTCAATTAAAAGATCTAGAGAAACGTGACAAATGCTGCTTCAGCCAGGTGATCAACGTCAACGTCAGTGATGATAAATCACGTTGATATTACGTACTCCGGATGTGATACCATGAGAATGGCACTTTGCTTCTGTGGTTTTCCCTCCACAAACCCGTAACCCCCGTCTAATCATGAGAAAAACAACACAAGTTCCAACAGAGGGACATTCTACAGAATACCTGACAGTACCCCTCAATGCTGTCGAGGGCGTCAAAAACCAAGACAGTGTGAGAAAATCTCAGAGCCAGGAGGACCCTAAGCCCACATGACGACTGAATGCAGTTGGCACCCTGGGTGAGATTCCGGAGCAGGAAGAGGACACCAGGCGGGAGCTAATAAAATCTGAATAACGTGTGAACTTGAATTAAAAAAAGAAAAAGGATGTAGGTCGTTTTCTCTGAAAAGGAGAGACTGAGAGAAGTTCAGCAGCGCTAGTTCTAAGGGGGTATTAACAGTGATTAACGCATTGCCACACTAGGAAAAAAACTTCTCCCCTGGGCTCACGGTGTTTCATTAAAACAAAGTGATTCTTTCTAATTTGTTATTTTTTATTGTTTTCTGTGCATGAGTTATATGCAACACAATCCACGACTTTAGAATTAAATTTTCAATATTAATTGTAACAAAAAGAACATCACCAAGTGAAATTTTTCGGTAACCAGCTACAGGGTTTTGCTTCCCACGGCCCAGGGCTCCACTAGCCTGAGTTAAATAAGAGTCGCGTGGCAGTCAGCGTGTTAAAGGCTTTGGCCAAAGGCTGGACTCCAGCCGTCGCCGGTGCTGATGATGATGATGGTCAGAGTCACAACAGTGATGACCATGGCACGGTGAAGCCGCCTGAGCCAGGTGCCCACTGGCCGGGGCTTTGACCTCCTCCGCACACACCTCTTAGCACGCGTTCGCGGACACGCTGCCCGCGAGTTAATGCTACTGGTGGGGCAGGGACCCGGACCCCACGGAAGTCACACACAGCCTGGTGGTGGGGACTGTGGCGGCACAGGGTGTGACGGGTGTTGTGAATACGGGACTCTGACCTCCCTAGTGACGGACGGAGGTGGCCTCTGCACACAGGGAGACGCACACCCCCCCCCAGAACACGAGACCCCGCGCGCGCACACACACCCCCCCGCCCCGGACACAGACCACAACACCGGACACAGAACACACCCCCCAAAAAGAGCGGGCACAAAACTTTTTTTTTTTTTTTTTTAAATCAGTGAAATGATTAGTTTGGCCCAGATTTCCGGAGCAGAAGGGCAGAGAGAGCAGCGAGACATTTGCATGAAGGCCTTGGAGGGTCTGGAGTCCTCAGCTGTCATTTATAGCTTTCCTTTTAATCGCTATTTATTTTTAAATACCTGCCTAATGTATAATACAAGCTTATTAATACAGGCTTAGGCTCTTGCAGCCATAGCTTCTCCTTTCAGCGCTGTTTCTGAAATCCCATTTATGGAGGACGAATAGCTCTTGGGTAAAAGAGTCTTTGCCTCTTCAAAGAAGCGGTTAGCGGGCTGTTCTCCCCTGACAGTGCCTATCTGCGGTTGGGGCAATGAAGGGAGATTATTTTATTTCCGTTCAAACTCTCTGGGGGTCTGGCTGTCAAGGGAGGCAGCTGCTGTCTTCATTGGCTTCTCTTCCCCCTCACAGTGCTGTGTGGGTTTCTCGCGGGCGGGGTCAGGGCCATGGCGCTGGCAGGAGGTCCGTCTCCGCCCACTGCACCCCACCTTCTCTGAATTCAAACTCTTTCAGCAGGGTCTTTGCAGTCATGGCTCAGGAGGGTGTGTTTGCCGAGTCTGTGTGTGTTTGTGCCTGAGTGCCCTGGGCCGGGTGGCTGGTTGGATTGGTTAAGAAGCACGCGCGTTTCATGAGCCAGAATTTTCGGAGCGCCAACTGTGTGCCAGGTACTGGCCCTGTAAAGATGTCAGGTCACCTCCCAGTTTAGGGCGGCGGTCAACCTGGGAAGGGGGAAGGATGGGGGTGGTGGGAGCTGGGAGGGGAGGCACCTGACTCAGTTGGGGAGGACTTCCTGAAGGAAGTGGTGTCTAGATGAGCTCTGGAGGATGAGCGGAGGTCACCCTGCTGGCACTGTCCTCTTCTGGAGGAGAAGCGTGGGGCACCGGGTCTGCCCTGTGCAGGCCTGGCACCTTGAGATGGGGACATGCCAGACACCTGCAGCTCAAAGGGCCGTGGAGGTGACAGCAAGGGGCAGCCGGCACCACAGTCTACCTGGACTGATGGGGTTTTCTAGGGCTGGGGAGGGGAGGGGAGGGGTGTTCCTTGTCCCCAGACCCTTGGATACGAACAGTGGGTGTTATATTGTCCAGCAAGGAGGACTCGACCAAGAGGTGGTTCCAACTGGTAGGGAAGGGAATTAATTATTTTATTCATCAAGGACCGAAGGGAGATCAGTGAGTGTCCCCATCTCAAGGGTGATGTGGGGACCAGGTACCTCAGATGGTCTCTCCCACCTGGGCCCTCATCTGGGGATCACTGGGAGATGGCGCGGTCCTGAGACCCATCTTCCCTTTTCTGCTGGTGCTAAAGGGCTCCGGCGGTTCTTCTTGTCTTTGTTTAACCTAAAAGTGGCTCCTTCTAGCGCCTGGGGTGCTTGGTTTCTGGCTGGAGGCCTTACGGGCATCTTCTTCAGGAGTGTGGAGACGGGCAGGCTGAGGCCCCCTGGCTCGCGCTCTGTTGTACGACTGAGACTAGACAGCCTCTTGGCCTGGTGGCTGGAAGAGTCCAGGGCACTGTGGCAGGTTCCTTGTCCTCTCGGAGGCGCTGGAGCAGTGTGGTGTGGGGCTCCTGGGAAGCCGGGGCAGGCACCGTGCCCACTGGTGTCCCCGGGGAGTGAGTCCACCTGGTGCCTGTGGCATGGCAGCATCGCAGGACCAGGTGTTGGAAAACTCAGGCCCTGGCCTAGGGGTCTGCAGGGTTATGCCGTCACGTCACACAGCCTGGCTTTCCCTTTCTGCTCCTCGTTTTTCTCCTCCTCCTCCTCCCTCAGTTTCGACATCTGTGAAGTGTGGGTAGCTAGGATCACATGCGGCGTTCGGCGCTTTGCCGGTGCGGGCGGGATTCGAACCTCGTCCCGCAGCCTGCTCGTGTGCTCCGCAGAGTCCTCCGCCCCCAACTCCCTGCTGGGCCTCGGGGATCCGGGAAGCGGCCAGACCAGAATGCCCTCCAGGACCCGCCTCTCTGGTGCTCAGCTCTTGAAGCGCGGGGAAGAGTCGGAGCCAAGGACGTGAGGATGGACTCAACAGCAGGGACCTGGAAATAGCTCCTCCGACAGCTTGGGACGGGGGAGCAGCACTAATTTTATCCGCCTGCATTTCCTCAATTCACGGGGACAGCAAGTGCGCTTCCCAGACAGGGCCAGAGTGTGCGGTGGTTTTGGAGGGGGACACAGCCCCTGCCAGCCTGCCCAGCCCCCAGGGAGGCTCTGAGTGAGCGTAGAGACCCTCCTGTTCGCACTCCCTGGCGGGCTCGGGTCCCCCCTCGGGAGCCAGGTGTTATCGCCTGGGGATTCTCGTTCATTTCCTGTTCTGCAGAGTCCCGTGTTGGCAAGCCCCACACGCTGGGAACAGAGTCCTGCCTGGACTTGGGGCCTAGTGGTGGGCAGGCATTGCCATACCCATTTTACAGGTCGAAAGGGTGAGGTCCAGAGTCTACCTGACTCTTTTTAGGCCACACATCGAGTCCCAGGCAGGGCTGGGTCTAGAACCCATTTCTCTTGACGGCAGCTTTATGCAGTTCCTGTATCATCCCATGGTGGGTCACCCAATAGCATCTTCTAGATCTTTCTTCCTTCCCCTCATCGTCTTTTTCTTTTCTCCCAACCTCTGGAGCTGCGCTGTCCAATACCGTAGCCACTGGCCACGTGCGGCTGCTGAGCGCTGGAAACGCGGCGAGTTCAGGTTGAGACGTGCTGTGACTGTAAAATGCACCCTGGAATCGGACGGTTAGCACAAAGAAAAGTACGTGAGCTATCTCGTTAGTAACTTTTTACACTGGTTACATGTCGACATGATACTATTTTGGGGACATTGGGTTAAACAAAATATATTGTTAAACTTACTTTGTGTTGTGGTTAGAAGACAATGTAAAATGACCGTATGGCTCCCTCCTATTCTCTCGGGCAGGGCCGCCCTCCAGCTTTGCTACTCAGTGTGGTCCACGGACCCGCCGTGCGGACCGCGCCTGGGAGCAGGCTGGGGGTGCTGGGTGTCAGGCGCCACTCCGGGTGGGCTGGGCCAGCGCTGGCATTTTACAGCGGCTCTAGGTGGTTCACAGGCTCCCTACAGTTCTAGAAACTCAGAGAGCTCCGCCGCAGCTCGACAAGGCCCTGCCTGCCATGAACCTGAGCCCCGCCCCTAGAACAGGTGGTCCCAAAAGTCCTTCCCAGAACCCCGAGTCAGAGCAGCAGTAGGCCGAGGCCTGTGACAAGGGTCAGCCCTGCTCCACCCTCTGGCAGCTGCTCTGGGGGGATTTTCAGCTTGGGGGCTGGGAGAGGGACCTCGGGAGACCCCTCAGGCCCTGACGGCTGCATGTGAGTTGCAGTGACCTGAAGGGACAGTGCCTGAGGGGAGGGGCAGCACGGGCTTGAATCACTTCAGTTTGGAGTAAACGCCGGAAAGTTTTTGGATTCGTAGTCATGCAGAATGGAGACTTACACCCCCAGCAGTGTCAGACGCGACCTCAACGTCTGTCTCAGCAAGCTCAAACAGCGTGCGGTCGCCGAGCCGTGCCTCTGTGACCTTCCCCACGGCGTAATTAATGAATCGCTGGGCCTGACGGATGCCAGCCTGTTCCCCGAGTCTCCAGATCCCAGGCGCTGGTGAAAGTGTGGATGCGCAGTGCGACGGGGGCGGGGCTGCCACTTGCAGCTGTCCCCGGGACCAGCCGAAGCCCACCCGCCTGCAGGCCCTCTGCCGGCCTGTGCTCTGAGATTGGCCCCAAGGCTTGGGCGTGGGGGGTTGATGCCGGAAAGAGGCGCCCGTGCGCAGCAGCTCGGAGGCCGATGGCTGTGGCCGCCCTTATTCTAAAGTCGGGGTCTGTGGCCGCACCTGTGTCCGTCCTCGGCCACCTGGGCCTAGTGGGCGGGGTGAGGGTTTGAAGTCAAGTCCCCACCTGCCAAAAACCTGTTTCTCTGAAGTTGATTCTGGTCATTTGAGTCTCTGTCATCTGCAGGTTTTGTAAAATCTGGTGGTGACTCCAGCCTTCCAGGACGTGCCCCCCGGGTGCTGTGGGACGGGAGCCTCAGGCCAGGGGCCCCTGCCCTGGGGAGGCAGCTGCCAGGAGGAGGGCCCTGCCTGGGCCCAGCTGGGTGCAGGGCCGTCTCCTGCTCTCAGTCCGAGCATCCGGCCGGGCATCCTGGCTGACGGGGAGGGGGTCTCTGTGTGCCATGCCTGCGGGCCTGACGTCTAGGACCATGCTTGACCCGAGAGTGAA
Source organism: Propithecus coquereli (assembly GCF_000956105.1). Classification (NCBI taxonomy): domain Eukaryota; kingdom Metazoa; phylum Chordata; class Mammalia; order Primates; family Indriidae; genus Propithecus; species Propithecus coquereli. The sequence continues at coordinate 1,744,521 of NW_012149208.1, forward strand.
AAAGATCTGTGTTCTTTAAAAGCCTTGCTCTTAGGTGTTTGCATTTTATTTATAGGTTCTGTTTTTTTCTGTGAGTTTCCTTTGAAGACAGTGGAGTAGAGGCACCACAGGGCCCTCTGAGGTTGGGGGCAGAACAGTTGGGCCCGAAGTCCCCTCCCTTAGGGAGAACGTCAGGTCGGACGTCAGCAGAGGCTTTTTACTTTCTGCAACACTCCTCTTCCCCTCTTTAAATCCTCCTCAATCTTCCAGGTCAGCCCCGTGTCCCTTCCTCCAGGAAGCCTTCCTGACCACGCTCTCTCACACCAGTATTGTGCTAGGGATCGATTTACGTGGATTGTCTTGCCAACTCTCACAACCGCCTGAGGGGTGTGGTGCTATTATCATCATCCCGTTTTCCAGATGGGGAGACTTAAGGCTCACGCGAGTTCAAGATCATGTTGCTGGTAAACAGTAGGGCTGAGATTCTAAGTCAGGACTGCCACTGCATACAGCAAGTGCTTAATATGTTTTGTGACTGTAATGGGACCGGATGTCGATTTCAGAGCCTCCGTGTCCGCTGGCCTGCCTGGGGGGAGTGGAGCGCCTGGGTCCCGTGCGTGGGTGGAGGCGGGAGGGGAGCGGCCCTGCTAGGCAGCAGCATGGGGGACGCACGGCAGGAAGGCTGCCCTCACCCTAGTTCCTGTCGGTGCAAACATCCCGGTCTGAATTTGGGGCCTCCTGCCAGTGGGGTTTGGGGGTGTCACATACCCAGGCAGCCCCCATCTGGTGGCCTTGGCCACTGACAGCCCCCAAGACCTGGAGAGGGGAATTGGTTGGGCACAGAGCCCCTGAGTAAATCCGGATTTTGCAGCTCAGCGCTCAGGTCTGGCTCTCACTGAGCGCGTAACGGGAAGGAAGATGAGGCTCAGGCTCTAGCCTGGTCCCTCAGCTCAAGGATAAATAATTCAGGCTCCTTCCTCCGTGTCCACATGGTGCTTGACCATCTGCCCTCGGCCGTTACTTACAGGTGGCTCGGTCTGTTCTTGGGCTGGTGCGCGAGACGCCACTTTGTCTCCCTCAGGTGGGGGGCTGTGAGGACAGGGACAAGTCCTTCCCTGTGTGCTGTCACCTGAAGTCCTCAAGCTGGAAGGGCCTGGCCCAGGAGGTCGTCCCCAGCCCCGGGTTGTAGCCCAGGGACACACCCCGTCCTCTCCATGGCCTGTCCCCTGCCGTGCAGGGACCACGGTTGGCCATCACTGGCTTCCTGAACGTGGGAGACCAGCCTCGCTAGTTATCTTTGATGTATTTCTTTATTAATTCAACAAATATCTGTTTAGTATCCACCAAGGGCCTGGCTCCAGCTGGTAGCAGGGCTCCAGAGATGAACACGATCTTGCCCAGAGCAAACCTGGCTGTGACACAAGATCTAACAGTGCTGCAATAGAGTTAATAATAATAATAGCGGTCGCCTCTCAGGAGGCGTTTGGTGTGAAGTTTTTTCCTTTGATATTGGCTTTATTTCTATCATTTACATTTCATAGAGGGGAAACCGAGGTCTAGAGACAATAAGAAAGTTGCCCGCGGGCACAGAGCCAGGAGGGCCAGTCGCGTGTGATTACAGAGGCTACGTCCTAACTACACCGCTATGCAGAATTCCCTGGGAGCGCAGAGCAGGCTCGGAACCCAGCCTGGGGTGGTCGTGGAGGAGAGAAAGAGGTGGGCCTGGAAGTCTGCTTGAACTCTGTTCTTATTATCCGGAACAGACCACCGGAACTTAATGGTGTAAAACCCGTCATTTGCTGTTATCTCTCATGCTTCTGGAATGACCGGGCCCATCTATGGGTTCTTGTTCAGGGGCTCTGCCGCGGTTGCCGTCGGATGCTGGCTGGGGCGATGGGTGTCATCCTTGAGGCATCCTCACTCACTCGCTGGTATTGGAGGGGGACTGTCGCCAGGGCTGTTATGGCTTCTCCATGTAACCTGGGCTTCTCCACAGCATGGCGGCTGCATTGCAGAAGGAGTCGGCCCAAGAGAGGGAGAGTCAGGCAGAAGCTGCTTTGCCTTTTAGGACTTAGCCTTGGAGGAAGTTTATTAATGACACCACTTGTGCTGTGCTCTGTCATTAGAAATGAGTCTCTAAGAGCTGCTCACATCCAAGGGGAGGGGAATTCGGCTCCGCCTCTCCCCGGAGGAGCGTCCAGGAACACTTGGACGTGTTTGCACAAACGTAATGGCAGAAGACAAGTCAAAGGAGAAGTAGGAAGAAGTAGCAAGGGGGAAACAGTGGGAAGGGCGTCCTTGACAGCAAAGGCTCGAGAGGTGCTGGGGGCCCCGAGAGGAGTGAAGGCCGTGAGAGGTGGGCGAGGGGCACCCCATCAGGCCCCGGGAGCAGTGGCAGGAGGGGGCCTGCAGGAGCCTTCTGAGGCTCTGGTGGCTTAATTCTGACGAGTGTATTTCCATATAGACTTGAGCCTTAAGCCTAAAAGCCAATTTACTTTTGTTTCCTCGCGGGGCTCGAAGAACTCTCTGAAAGCAGCTGGAGGCAGGGCCGGGCCCCAGGCCCACTTCTCCTTGGGCGGCCCTGGTGGCAGCTCTGGCCGGAAGCTTTACAAAGAGAGTCCCCCCCCCACTTGCCCACGGTGCCGAGGTACCCATGCCGCTCTCTGCCCTCCTCTCCCGGGATGGGGCCAGGGTGGGGCCAGGCCTGGGGAGGAGCCACTGGACCCTCCCGTGTTCTCTCTGGCGTGTGGGGGAAGGGGAGTGGGATTGGAGCCACAGTCCGGTGGCTGGCAGAACCGCTGCCCACAGAGACGGGCATGTGGCCGCTCTTAGCACCGTGTGTGTGGTGGCAGGATTCCGAGATGGCCCTGGGACTCCACGCCCTGGCATACATGGCCTGCCTGGTCCACGGCTCTGGAGCGTGGGTGGTGCCGTGGGTACGAGGGGTGTCACCCCCCACTAGGCTACTGGAGAGCGAGCCTCCGCCGGCTGTGGGGAAGGAGGCCGCCGCCCCGCTGAGGGGCCGGGGGGACCTGCGGGCAGCCGCTCGGAGGGGAGAGTGAGCCCCCAGCTGACGGCCAGCAAGGAGGTGGAGACCACAGTCCTGCAGCTGCGGGGACTGGACTCTGTCCACAGCCTGAACGGCACACACCTGGAAGCGGATGCTGCCCTCGTCTAGCCTCCGGTGGAGAACGCGGCCCGGCTGACACCGCGACCTCAGCCTGGGAGCCCTGAGCAGATGCGGCCAAGCTCTGCCTGGACTTCCGACCCACAGACTGTGACGTATCAGTGGGTGTTGTTTTAATCTGTCGAGTTCGCGGTAATTTGTCACACAGCAGTGGACATACAGCAGGGAGCACCTCTTCGTGAGTTTCAGCTGGTGCCTGGGCCCTTGGAGGTCAGAGCCTGCAGGGCTGTGGCCTGGCTGTGACGTGCCTGGTGGCCCTGGTGGCTCTGGGCCTCCTGGCTTAGCTCGCACAGAGCCCCTGGTCACGTGACAGCCTCCTTTCGGTGGCCTGGCCCAGCTGTATTTCATTGTTGAATTAGCAGGAATAACAGCAGTATTTTAGTGGCTGATTGGGGGCCGTATATTAGTGATCATATTAATAAGTGCACAGTGACAGGAGACCAGTGAGAGTGAGAAAATGAGACACAGTATTTATCCCCAGTGCAAAATCTTTTTTATTATTAAAGACACCGGGTTAACTGAGGATAGATTTAATGCCTGCTGGTAATTTCATTGGATAATCAGCAGCCCGGGGTCCCCACTGCAGTCTGAGCTCTGGGACCCTCATCCGGGGCTGGCGGCTGCCTTGGAGAAGCCGCGGGCTGGAAAGTTGCAAATGCGGGCACTTCCTTGGGACTGTGCCTGGGCCTGCTGCGCCCCATGGATGGATCCTGGGCAGCTGATGAGGGACAGGGCGAGGCCCTCGCCCGTCTGGGGATGGGCAACGTGCAGTCAGAGCAAGCTCTGCGGTGGCTGCAGGAAGGGACGCAGGGAGAGCATCAGAGCTGGCGCGGGCTGCTGCTGGCTGGGGCTGGCTGCTGGGGGTTTCGTTTCTCTAAAGGGACCTGCTCAGCAGAGGGCTGCGCGCCTGGAGCGTCTTGTGTTCTGGGGACAGCCAGCCTCTGTGCCTCCCCAGGGCTCCATCCTGTCTGGTGGCTCGCTGGCTTGGGAAGGGACAGTGTGCCGGAGGAGGGGCCGGGGCCTCTAGGTGGGAGGGGCTTGGGCCGGCACGGAACTGTACCGGGACCCTCTGCAAGCTTAGTCCTCTGGACGTTTTAGAGGAGGGATAGAGGATAGAAGGTGAGACAGGCGCAGAATCTAGACATGCTGGCAGCCAGCGGTCGCGGCCAGGCCTGCCTGGACAGGCGAGCCCCCGCCAAAAGGGCCTCCCAACCCCCCAACCCGGCCCCCCTCCCCCCTCCCCCCCCACCCCCTGAAAACCCCCTCGGCCCTCTTCCCGCGGGCTCTGCTCAAGGGCTCAGGAATGACCCTCTCTGTGCACCGTGCTCCTCCCCGCTCAGCAGACCCTGGGGGAGAAGACAGGTGATGGCAGGTGAGGGGCTCATGTGGCATTGATGACGACAGGGAGTGTCGCATAAGAGAAAGACCCGGGGCTCTGCAGCACACCACCCCGGGCTCTCCTCTGGCCTGCCCGGGCTGGCTGGGCGGTGTCGGCCCCGGGGGCACCTCTGAGCCCTCCCACCCTCAGCCGTCAGCAAGCCCACGTCTCTGCCTCACAGGGGGTGGTCGTAAGGAGCAGAAGGGAGAATGAATGTCTGTAAAGGGCGTTGGAGACGTTGGTACGTAGTAGGTGCTCAGTGTGAAGTATGCTATTATTTCCGGAAGGACTTGGACTCCAGTATTCTCAGGGGAGCCTCCTGGTGGATGTGGAGGCCAGTTTGCTCACCTGTTCATTCTTCCTGCAAGTGTTTTGTGCTGGGCGCGGTGACGCTGTGCATGGCAAGTGGCAGGTGCCAGGTTCTCAGTAAATGTTTATTGAGTGGCTGCGTACAGAGTCACACACAAACTTCCTCCCCTTGGGGAGCTTGGCCTGGGAGGGGGTGGGGAGGCTGGTGAGCGGACGTATTTGCGGGCCAGTTGATCTTACTTTGTCCCGTGCCGAGGAGGCCTTGAAGACACCTCCACGCCTGTGGGCCAGAGAAATTTCCTCCTCCTTCCATTGTCTGACATTCTTTTGGACACCAGCCAAGGATCGTAGGAAGAGAAGGTCACCATGATTTGCCCCATTTGGAAAACACAGCGCGCCTACCTCCTTAGCCAGCGGGAGGGCGTCAGTGGTACCCTGTGGGCACAGCCCACGCTTCTCAGCCTCCTGTGGGCATCGGAGGCCTCCATCCCCCAATCGTGCAATTCCTCTGCCCCAATCGAGCCTCGAACAGATCACAGCGAGTGCTCGGTTGAGAGACCAGCAGTCGTTTTGGGAAATCTTCACGCGCTACTCTGGAGAACGTGAGCAGATTCCTGGGGAGGGGTCCCCTGCAGGAAGGTTGACAAGGGAGCAATTCTCTTGCCCTTGCACTTCAGTTCTATTCAGGGCGCGGGTCCCGGCCTCCAGGTCGCGCTCGCCGTTCTCCAGTCCTGAGCAGACTTCGGCCTGGCAGCGTCTGGCGCCAAGAGCCAGCCTTAGAAGCAGGTGGTAAAACAAAGGTTGGCCTTGCTGCCCCCAAAGTGGAAGAAAGCAGATGGAAAGCTAATGACTGTAGCTTGCTGGGCCTGCGAGCGCGTGGAGGGCAGGAAGGGCCACAGGACCGTCACCTTCGGAGGCTAATTGTACAGAGACTGCAAGAGCCCAGGACCCTGTGAAGACCCTGGGGCTGAGGCCTGGAAAATCTGTGTGATTATTTATTACTCCATTTTTTATCATCAGCAAAACTTTAATTACAGTTCTCACTAAACCTACTGCCTTCTGCCAGCATTTACAAGGCAATAAATTTCCCCTTCTCCCCTCGCACAGTCTGAACCTCCAGTAGGGCCGTGCATATGCACTGGAAGATATTGATTCTCCAAAGAAATTATAACAGCATTTGTTCTCAAGTGAGCACACAGAGAGATATTATGACACGGGGAAGAGTCGATTGTCTCTGCTTTATTAAACAACACAGCTCTCAATGGGCAGCACAGCTAAATTACCAGGAGATCGTGAACAGACAGGCGGCAGCGCCCGGAGTGCAGCCGCGAGTGGGAGGACTCTCTAACGTGGAGGCAGAAGGCAGGCTTTGTCCCTCTCCTCTTGTTTCTCACTCCCTCGTCAAGCCCAGTTGCTAGCCCTCACCCTCACCCCTGCAGGCCTTCGCATTGAAGGGACATCGATCGTGGCTCTCAGCTAGGCCGTGGGCAGCTCGCTGCAAGCTGGCAGGAACGAGGCTCGCACAAGACCTGCCAACTGGCTGATGGCCCCGTGTGTATTGGCAGACGGTAAACAAAAGCCTTTTAAAAACTTCTTGTTGTGTTACTGGCAGGTGGAAAAGGTTGATGCATTCATCAGCCTAATTGGGAAAATGGACCACGGCCTGTCTTTGCTTCAGAACACCCAGAAACGCATCCCACGGAACAAAGGGGTGCTCGGCCGTGACCCCGCTGCCATGAGGCCATTTGAGGCAGAATGTTTATTAGGAACAACTTAGTTCTGCTGTCCCACGGGAGAAATGGAGGAATCAAAAGCCTAGAGATGCTCTGTGCAATGTTGTGTTCTATGCGCTGTTCGTGGGGTGTTATTTGGTGTCCTCTTAGTAAAAAGATACCCCCCATCCACTTTCCATGATTACATAAATTCATGAAACATGGGTGAAATAGAATTAAATTTCATTGCTATGGGACTTTTCAGAGGCTTTATGCTAATATGCATTGGGAAATAATATGTAAAGTTCCATGAAAATTTTTTTTTTTAACAGGATTCACATCTTGCAGGACCAGGATTTTCCCAGAATATCCTTTGGGAAGTACTGGTCTGAGGGAACACAGCAAGGCCGTGAGAAGTGGGCTGGATTTTCTGTGTTGGGCTTGGAGAAACCAGCCTTTGGGGCGAGCCCGCGAGTGGCAGCCGGTGGGTCAGGCCGCGTCAGCCAGAGCGGCCAAAGCCTCGCCAAAACAGGGCCCGGCCTCTGCCTCGCTCCCTGGAAAGATGTGTCCGACATTGACGTGATAGGTGTTGCCTATGGGGAAGGTGGGGTCAGTTGAGCTCCAACATAGAGGTGTCTCTTGCCAGGACATGGTCACGGCAGTCTTACCTCGATGAAAGAAAACTAACCCCAGGTTAATGGATTTTCTGCTCCTGGCGATGGCAGACTGGCTCGTTTGAGACTAACCCACTGTCAGAACCATCAGAAAAGTTGTGGCAGTTGTATCTTCCAGACGGCCACATCACTAGCTCACCCATGCCATGTGCCCACGCGTGTGACGTCTTCTTACAGCGTTCCGCTGACATCCCTGCACTTAGAGGTGGCTTTTTTGTACCTTCCCTTTGACACAGACAGATCTTCGTAACTGTCATGACCAACAGAACACGGCGGAAGTGAAGCTGCGTGGCTTCCAACATCACGCCACAAAAGCTACCTCCTGGCTCTCCTTTTCTCCCCTGGGATGAGGGGCCTTGGGAGCTCTGAGCCAACCTGCGAAACTCCAGCGGACCTGCGGCCTCCACGAGGGGGCAAGTCCAGTGGAGAGACTGCAGAAAGAAGGCGGAGAGGCTGGAGGAGCCCAATTCCCAGCTGCCTGCGTCTTCCCAGACCGGGTACCAGACACGTGAGTGAAGACGCCTTTGAGATGGGCCCAGCCAGAGCCACCATCGGATGGCAGCCTCACGAGAGGCCCCAAGCCAGGGTCGCCGCTGAGCCGCTCCAGAAATCCTGCCCACCAACGACTGAGAGATCATGAGTGATTAATGTTTAAGCCACTAAGGTTTTGGGGAAATTTGTTTTGCTGTCATAATAACTGGAACACAGCTCCACAAAATTAATAAAACATATGTTGAAGTCTTTGGAAAGCTATCAGAGTGACAAAGGCTTGGCTCAAGGGGCCAAGCTTCTGGAAAGAAGGGAAACTCCAGAAGGAGAGCCAGACACTTGGTGCCACTCTATCCCCAAGTTCTTTGCTAACTCGAAGGCAGCTGCTGGGATGCTGAGACTCTGAGCAGGAAGTGGCTCGAAGTGTCTGAGAAGTTGAACACAGCTTTTGGCATTTTCATGGGGCTCCGGGGGAAAACCGTGGTTCAGGCCATGCTGAATAGGAAGCCTGGTAAATACCCCCCAACTTTCAGTTGCCACTAAGAAAAGTAAAGTTGAGCTTGAAATAGGCCGGCTCTCACAAAAGGTGAAGGTTGTCATTAAATCATCTCAGTTATTTACTAGATTAAGGTCTTCTGTCTCTATCTGCCACCAGAGACAAAAACGAATTCTGTCTTGAACGACGCAACATCATCCAGAAACTCACATCATCTCTCTACAATATCTGGAATTCAATAAAAAAGCTAGGTGTGTACAAAGACAAGAACTGACTGAAATTCAAAACTGAGAGAATGCATATAGGAGAGTAGACTTACAGGAAGCCTAGAAATTGGAGTTATCAGACATGGGCTTTAAAAGAACTGATTAATACGTTCAAGAATCTGAGCAACAACACAGAGAGTTTCTGGGGAGAAGATAAATAATCAAATGGAAATTTGCAAACTGAGAAATCAATAACGAAGACTTCAACAGAGGGCTTTAGCAGCATGTCAGACGCAATGGAAGAGCAGATTAGCGAACTGGAAGAAAGATCAGTCAAAACTTTTCAGTTTGAAGGACAGAAAAGAAATGATAGAAAATGCAGAAAAGAGCAAAAGAGACAGACAGGATGTGGTGAAACGGTCTAGTGCTGTGGTCCCCAGCCCCAGGGCCGTGACCGAGACTGGTCTGTGGCCTGTTGGGACCCGGGCTGCACAGCAGGAGGTGAGCAGCGGAGGAGCGGGAGCGAGTGAGCGAAGCTTCACCTGTGTTTACAGCCGCTCCCCATCGCCCTCCATCCTTCCCCCCGCCCGCCCTGGTCCGTGGAAAAACTGTCTTCCAGGAAACCGGTCCCCGGTGCCAAAAACGCTGGGGACCGCTGGTCTAACGTGTAATTGAAGTCTCAGAAAGCGGGGTGGGTAGAAGCATATTTGAAAAATAATGGCCAAGGATTTTCCAAAACTGACCAAAACGTCAAGCCACAGATTGAATAAGAACTATGAACCCTAAGTAGAATAAAGTGAAAGGAAAACACCTAGGCATATCATAGTAAAACTACTGAAAATCAAGGAAAAAGAGGAATCTTAAAAGGTTCAGAGGAAAGAAGGACACATTTCCTTCTACGAGCAACAGTGAGCATGACACCGACTCCCAAAGAACACTGGGAACCTGAAGTCAGTCGAATGAAACAAACGGAATTCTTAAGGCAGAAGGATATTGGTCCCAGATGGAAGCATGTCTACGTATATGTATATATGGGTAAACATCTGAATAATTATGTCTTCTGGGCTTAAAAAATATAGGATTTAAATATACACCAAAAAATCACAAAAGGCAGTGGGATAAGGGTAAATGAAATTAGTGTTCTAAATTTCTTTCATTGTCCAGGAAGTAATACAAAATACTAATTTATTTTAGGCTTCAACAAGTCAAGAATGCACTCAATTTAGTGTATGCATTATAAAACTAATAAAATAATGTGTAACTAACAAAGAGTAGAGAAAAACGAAATAGTAAAAATACTTGATTAATCTAAAAGAAGATGGAAAAAGAACATCAAACATGCAGGACAAATACAAATGAAACAATAAGATTGTAGATTTAAATTCAAACATACCAGTAATTACATAAAATGTAAACAGACTACATTATAGGATGAAGATTGTTAGACTGGATAAAAACAAAACTGTATGCTTCTTAGAGACATGTTTTACATGTAAGGGTTCAAAAAGATTAAAAGTGGAAGGAAAGAAAATACTTTTTAATTATTATGCAGATATTAAAGAGAGATAGTATAGCTGTACTAATAGTAACAATGTAGAATTAAAGGCAGGAATCATTGCTAGCGATAAAGATAATCATTTCATGATAAAGGGTCACCATACCAGGGTTCTGTAACAAATTCAAATTTATAGGCACCTAGTAATATAGCTTCACAATATATGAAGCAAAAACCGTTAGACTTAAAAGGAGAAATAGACATATTTACAATCATGATGGGAGATTTTCATCCAGGTTAATGGAGAGAATTTTCTCAACTTTAAGGTTTTTCTCTCACTTGTTAAAATTAAATCTCTGGGGCCCGACACGTCTTGCCTGACCGTAAGCTCTAGCAGACACGTGAGCGGAAAGTGGCGCAGCGCGGCAGGGTTTCCCTGAGAGCTGGCTTTACTCGTGGTCTTCCGAGCTCATGGATAGTTCTTCGTTACAGGTAAATAGACAGGTGCCCACTGAAAGTCAGGTGACTAATAGGTTACCCTGATTTGTGTGATAGATCGAAATCATTGCCATATTCAAGCGTCACGCAGTGAGCACCCTCTTCCCGATGTCTAACTGCATGAGCAGATTTCCGGGCCAGGAAGCGCTTTAAAGAATGCCAGACCCCCATTGTGGTGACCTTCCGGGGCCACGCTCTCCTCACTGCCTGATGCTTTGTATCAGAGCCAGCAACTCGCGGCTCCCACACACAGCAGACGCGGGCTGGTGGCTGTCGGCTGTGAGATGCACAAAGTAGAGGCAGAGCACCGGAATCAGGACCCGTAGCGAGTGTGAAAGGGGTCCCTAGTCTCACGAGTGTCCTGGACTCCAGATGTTCCCTCCTGTCTCCTCCAGGCAGCCTCTTCGTCCAGGCAGCGATGACAGGGACCATCAAGGTGCTTGTTTTTTTCTGTGTGTGGGAGGGAGGGGGCCGATTTCCGTGGCTTATTTAGTACTGAGAGCAAACCTGCCTGAAGCATCTGGATCCTTTTTAATTCATTTCTTTATTTTTAAAATGTTGCTTCCTATTTATTATTTTTATACATATATGTTCAGTATAAAATAATCAGAAAAAAAGAGACAAAAAGAAAGAGAATCACTCATAACCCTACCTCTAGAGATAACAATTAATTTTTATTGTATTTCTTTCCAGTCTTAGTTTCCAAAACATGGTCTTACTATACATATTATTTGATGACCAACTTTTCAATTATACCAAGAACATCTTTTAAAATCAATAAACATACAGATTTATACTTTTTAATTCCATTTTTTTCTGATTGTATAACAATATGGAAAATAATAAACTAGAATTCAGAAAATTAACATCTCTAGAGATAACTACTTCCATTTCTGATGAAAATGTTTCAGTCCTTTTTCCATGTATGTATATACTTTTTACTTTTTTTCTTCCCCATAACAAAATTGGGCGAATATCATGCGTGGCAGCATTATTTTTAATGGCTGGATGGTATTCTACTGTATCAAGGTACCATCTTTTACTTATGCAGTTCCTTACCTCTGGTCATTTGCTATTTCTAATTTTTTTTTTTGTCCTTTGGAAATGATGCCGCATCTATCAATTGTGTTATCTATATCTTGTGGTGCTTATCCAGTTTTTTTCCTAGAAAAAACTGTAGATACAGTAGGATTTCGTGGTCAAAAGGTAAACTCATATTTATGGCTTTCAATTCATAGTGCCATGTTGCCTTCTAGAAAAGCCAGGCCAGCACAGGGTCTCTTTGCTTCCCCTCTTAACAATGAGGGACATGATACTCCTTACGAATCTTTGCAAAGTCAGTAGATGGAAAATGGTATCTTGATCTTTAAATCTGCCTTACTTTAATCTGTAGTGAGACTGAATCGTTTTCACACGTTCATTGTTCATTTGTATTTCTTCTTTTGTTAATTTCCTGGTCATTCTAGATATTAACTCTGTGGAATCGAAATAGGGACATGTCTGATTTCTGTAGCTGAAGGCTCAAAGCGCTAGATTGAGTTGTCTCCAAAAGCTCTTTCTATTTTGTTTTTGTATTCAGATCCAAAACGCTTAGTTTTAAATTGTCTATTTGAAATTGTATCTTGTCTTAGAATGTCTGAACTGAAAGAGCTCATAGGGGTTATTTATTCCATCTCCCCATTTCACAGATGGGAAAACTGAGACCCAGAGAGGTGAGGGGCACGTCCAAAGTCACAGGGCAACGCTCTCTGTTTCTGTCTGCCTCTTTCTTTCTCAACCATTTATGATGAAAACGTGACGCTTGCAATGGTTCATTCTGTCTGGAAACATCTTTTGTTCCCTACTCGTCTCTTGCGCTAAAACTGGAAAGGCTGGTGATGAGGCCAAGATTCCTGAATGGTCATTATCACCAGCGGGACGGGTGAGGGGAAAGCCCGGCCTGAATGTTAGTGTCCTTGAAAAGGAAATGCGGGGTCCTGACTCTAAGACTCCGCCGTGATTCAACATAGGCACGGGAGATGTTGTCAAGAGCAGCATATGCAGGATTTCCTTTAGTGAACAGATTAAAATCATTAATGCATAATTTATAATTTAATAAAAACAGGTACTATAACATATTTAAAAAATTTTCTTAACCTTTCTATATTGCAATTTTGTCTATTCTATTAATTCTCAGAAAAACCCTTCATAGTCTGTTTCGGAGGATAGCTTTGCTGCAGTAACAAATAGCCCCCAAATCTCAGGTTTTTTTTTTTTTTAAACAATAAAAGTGCAGTTCTTACTCTAAATGTCCAGTGGGGAGTGGCCAGGGGCTCTGCTCAGCACAGGTGCTCGTGGCCCTGGGCTGATGGAGGAGTCATCTCGGCAGGGAAGGGACGTAGAAATCACCCACCGACTTTGCACAGGGCAGGGCTTGGCCAATCATGGCCTTTCGGCCAAATCTGACCTGTTACCTGTTTCTGTACATTCTGCAAGGCAGGATTTTTTTTTTTTTTTATTACATTTAAAAATGGTTAAAAAAGATGCAAAGAATAATAATGTTCTGTGACACAAAAGTTACATGAGATTCAAATTCCAGCATTTGTAAATACAATTTTATTGGAACCCAGCCACGCCCACTTGATACATGCTATCTACGGCTGCTTTGGTGCTAGACGGCAGAGTTGAACACTGTGGCAGTGACCACGTGGCCTGCAAAGCCTAAATGTAGGTCCGGCCTCTTCTAGAAGAAGTTTGCTCACATTTTATTGGCTCAAACAAGTCGTGTGGCCTTGCCTAATTTCAAAATAGGTGGGGGAGAACTGGCCGTATTGGGTGACCAGCACTGATGAATAGCCCGTAGGCAGAGAGCGAGTAAGTTCCTACCTTGTATCTGGCTGAGATCGCACCGATTCTTAATTAATTGAATCTAAACTAAAGATAATTTACTATAAATGTCTGTTAAAAGCCTGAATTGCTTGTGTTCACGCAGACCTGGCTCTTCCTCGGAATGACTGCCATCGATCTGTGACTATTCTCATAACTGCAATTTACAGCGGGATAACGACAGCTGGAGAAATTTGTAAGCAACCCAATGAGCAGTTTTAAGAAAAAAATCAATTCTAGTTCTCCAGAGTACAAGGGGACATTTAATACTGTAAGTTGTCTGAGCTCAATTAGAAAGAGAAAAAGAAAAGCATTTATTTTCTTTAGCGTCCTTTAGAGCTGTGGTCCTCAGTCCTTGGGCTGGGACTGCTACCGGTCTGTGGCCTGTTAGGAATCGGGCCGCAGAGCTCTGCCTCTGGCACACCTCCCAGCCCCACTCCCCACCGGCCCCGTCCGGGAAAAATTGTCTTTCATGAAACTTAGGAACCGGGCTGCACAGCGGGAGGTAAGCAGGCGAAGCTGCATGTGTGTTTACCGCCGTTCCCCATCGCTGGCATCATGCCTACCCCTGTCCATGGAAAAATTGTCTTCCAGGAAACTGGTGCATTGTGTCAAAAGGTTGGGGACCTTGGGGACCGCTGCTCCAGAGTACTTTATTATTTTTTATTTTTTTTGAGACAGAGTCTCTTTCTGTTGCCCTGGCTAGAGTGCTGTGGTGTCAGCCTCGCTCACAGCAACCTCAAACTCCTGGGCTCAAGAGATCCTCCTGCCTCAGCCTCCTCAGTTGCTGGGACTACAGGAAGGCACCACGACGCCCGGCTAATTTTTCTATATTTAGTAGAGACGGGGTCTCACTCTTGCTCAGACTGATCTTGAACTCCCGAGCTCAAATGATCCTTCTGCCTTGGCCTCCCAGAGTGCTAGGATTACGGGCGTGAGCCACCACGCCTGGCCTCCAGAGTACTTTAAATCAACACATAAATCCGTTAAATTATAGGAATTATAACTCTAAAATCTTTTGGATAATTTAGTACTTTCACTTATGAACTTTGTGAAATACAACAAACACTAGTAAAGTAACCGCTGCTTTAGAGTGATCGTTTTTGACTCTCATCCGGGAGGAACGTTCCCCAACAGCGCGGGAGGCGAAATGCCCAGGCTGCGCAGCTTCCTGAGTCAGCGTGAGTCCCTCCGCCAGCTTCAGACAAGCCCCAGTTAAGTTCACAAGTGCCATATAAGCCACTGAGTCAGTAAGAAATGTGAGTAATTTCAAAACGTGACCGCAGGGCCGCTGCGTGTAGAGGCCTCTCGCGAGACGGAGACCCGTGCTCAGCTTTCCTCCCTGGGGCTGCGCGGTCCCACGCTGGTGTATTGACCCACCTGTGGGCAGCTCGGGCCCGCCCCGCCCGCGCCCCTCTCTGCCCCGTGGAGACGGAGCCCGGGAGTCCTGCCCGGTGGTTCCAGTTCTTGCTGAGATGTTTCCTTCCTATCTCTTACAAAGTACAATTCCTTTCTTGTGCCGGCAGAATAATAAACTTCTCTTTCCTCCCCGTCAAAAGAGAAACATCTCCAAATAGCTGTGGTGCTTTTGCAAACGACACGAGTCGTCCCCAGAGGGCTTGTCTTCACGAAGGCTTTCCCACCTCCTTACGGTTCCAGCGCCCGAGTAATCAGAGCATATAAGAGCCCTTGTTCCCTGCCATAAAATAAGTTTATAGAGATAGAATTAGCAACAGTATTATCTTCATTTGGACTTCGCCATGCTAAATGTCCTATAAGAGTTGTTTACGAGGGGATATGAATGGTAATGGTATTCATAGCGTGATTAGCCAGAAGTATCAGTATTCCCACCACTTACTGCCGCCTAATGAGGTTGCAAGTGGAGTTCTGGGTGGGCGAGCTGCTGGAGTTATGGAAAGTCGCAAGGAGGCGCTGCAGAGGCCCTTGTTCCCCAGCGAGTTAGTAGCTCGGGGAGATCCGTGTACACAGACCCGGCAGCCCGATGCGCCATGTTCTCTAGGTGCTGGCCCACGGCCCATCCACACGGCCCCTCCACGGGGCCCAGCTCTCTCGCTCCCGCCTCCCGAAGCACTCGGAGGGGGCTTAAATTATCCTACCCTGTGTCGGGGATGGCCTTGGCGCGTGGGCTGTGTCGTGCGCTGTGCCGTCTTCCTGATGAGAGTGTGGGGTCTCTGGGACGGAAACCGCGGTCTCACCTCAGGATCTCTCACAGCACCAGGGCAGGAGGAGGCTTGCGTGCCCCACCCTCTGGGGCTCCCAGCCCTGTGTCTTTCGGCGTTCGGCAGGTCCCTCCCAGGTGGCCCTGGAATTATAGCAGGGCCAGCCAGGAGGCAGCAGATGCCGTCTCCCCTCACAGACGGGGAGGCTGAGGCACGGAGGGGATCTGCTTTGCCAGGGTCCCACGTGGTGAGTGGCAGAGCGGAGAACAGAGCTCGTCTCTCCGTTCCTGGGCCTGGCTTTTAAATGACGGTCGGGAGGGGAGAAGCAGCTCCAGCACCGGGCAGAGGAGAGCAAAACCCGCCCCACAGACCCCCGGGTGTTCGCCTGCCCGAGGAAGACGCCTCTGTCTAGATGCAGCAGAGCGATGCGGAGGAGAGAAGCCACCGTCAGGGGCCAGTCCTGTCCCTGTGAAGTGTGGCCATGCCCGAACCTCAGTTTCCCATCTGGGAAGTGGGGGTGATTTTCTGTGTGCTTGCGGGAGTCCCGCAGGAGGCTTGCGGAGAGCGTGCTTGTGTGTCCGCGCACCCTGCCTGGCTCCGGAAGGCTGGGCGGCGCTGGAGGGAGAGCGAGTGGGGCGAGCCGGGGCCTCTCCCCGGGTCCTGTCCCCTCAGAGGGCAGCGGTGGCCTCTCACTGTCCTCATGTGGTGCTGCTTCCGGCCGGGTCCCTGGCAGGCCTTCTGGCCTTCCGGCAGGGTCCCAGCCACGTTGGACGGCGCCCTTGGCGCAGAGTGCCAAGGGGCCGGCTCATCTGACACTGACGTGTCCTGCGAGTAATGACAGAGAAGCTGCTAAGTCTGGGACTAGCTCATCGCCGTGGCTGCTCCCAGCCCCCCACCCGTGGGCACGCAGGCTTGGGCACAAAACGAAAACCCTCGGCTGCTGGGTTAGGGCTATGGAGGCTCATTAGCCCATCTGCCCACACACGCAGGCGCACGCTTGTTGATCTTGTCACTGCAGCCTGCGTGTCAGGGAAGGGGCCTTAGAGCGTGTCTGAGGGCAGAGCTGGGCCGACCCCCGACCCCTCGTCCTCGCTCAGGCCGACCTTGGCTGTCACCGGTGCGGACTGTACCTGTGTGGGGGAAGGGTCTTTCTTATTCAAGGCCTCCCAGGGAGTCTTGAAGCAGGGCTGATCCCTGATCCCCAGACTCAGAGGGTCTTCTCATCACAGGCGAGCAGCTGCCCAGGGCAGAGGGCCCCTGGCTGTGCGGGCAGGGAAGGGTGACCGGCCACCCTGGAGCAGAGCCCAGGACGGGGGCCCTGGGAAGGCGTCTTCCCCGGGCCTGGCAGTGAAGCTCTAGAAATGGTCTGTTTGAGGAGCTGAGGCTTTGTACAAGGAATAGGCACGAGGTTCTGGCATTGCTCCCCAGGAGGAGGCCTTGGGAGCCAGCAGTTTTGGCTGTTTTGTAACACTGTGGGGTCTCAGAGGCCGCAGGACCACTGACCCCGTCTCCTCTCCCTTGACAACACCAGGAAAGTGTCGACCAACTGTGAACTCCTGAGTGCTGGCGACGGGGTCCGAGTCCTCTCTCCACACACCTTGGCAGACACAGGTGGCGCTCGATGCGTGCCGGCAGTGAGTGCTGAACACGTGGATGAGTGAGGCGGGCAGGTGGGAGGAGGAGTTTGGTTTGGGTTTTGGTACCAGGTGTAGCCAAGAAGTGTCTGAGCCTTTCCTAGGAGGAAAGTGAGGAATCCCTGCGTGTGTCACCTGCGGGGACAGTGACTTCCAGAGGGCCCAGCGAGTGGTTCGTGGAAGCAGCACGCGGCCCCGGGAAGCTCCACCGCCAGTTTCCGCACCCCGCTCTCACACCCGGCCCGTGCACCGCCGCACCTGGCGCCCCTCAGCCCCACTCCGATCCCATTACGACAACGCAAATTGAGTTACAGCGTGAGAAGCTCTCTGTTTAGTGAACCGAGCACTTTGCATTAGCAACGACATCTGTCTTGTTATTTCGCATCATCTTTACGAGAAGCCGGCGAGCGTATCCTTGAGGAGAGAGCTGTGAAGACTAAGTGATTTATGAAATCTATTTTGTTCTTTCGGTTACTCTTAAGTGGGATACACGGTGGTGCTGAGGCTCCAGTACGCGCGGGGGAGGGGACGACAGCCCAGGGTGCCCCTGGACCCAGGACACAGTTGGCGGAGGGTGTGGCTGCGCCTTCCCCACCATCCAGCGAGGCGCGGTCTGTTACAGCTGACAGGGCACAGCAGGGATGCGGGGATGCGAGATCAAGATCGCCGATTCTTTGCATTTGTACAGCTTAAAAAATAGCCACTTTTCCCAAGTCATATGGTGTATATTATAGAAAATTTGGAAAATAGAGACAAAGCACAGTTAAAATCAAATCCCAGCACTGAGGAGGAAACCCTGTTGACACTTGGGTGTGCAAACTACTGGAATCTTTCAGGCATGTGTGTGCATCTGTCCTCACACATATGCACTTACCATTTTACAAGAATGGGATCAAGACTGTGTCTGCGTTTTGCCCTCGCAGCCCTGCTGTCTCTGTTTCCCAGGAAGCCGACTGCCCCCGCAGCCCCCGCAAAGCCTTCCTGCTCCCCGGCCCCTGCCCTCCCCCAGCTCATGCACAGCAGGGCCACTGGACTCCGACCACGTGTCACCAACACCCACAGCTCTGTGTGCGCTGCGGTGGGGTCTCCGTGCTGCTGCAGGGGACGGGGCTTGGGGTGGCCTGCCCTCGGCTTCCCTCGATGGCTCTGTCACCCGGGAAATACCCCGCCGTTCTGTGTCTCTGGGCAGCTCTTTCCTCCCTGGGAGGCGGGGACGGCTGCGGCTGTGCCGTGTGTCCGACCTCTCAGGTTCTGAGGCAAATCCTGGTCTGCGTGTCCGGCAGGGCCACCAGCTGTGCCTGTGCTTTCTGCTCCGTCCTTCGCCAGCCCTGGGCGTTGGTGATGACCTTCTCCTGCTTGAGGATGGCTCCGGAGAGGTGTGTGACTAGCCTCGTACGCAATGCATGGGATTTGGGGTGAGACGGTGCAGAGGAAACCCGCGGCTTTGCAGGCCTTTTTAGCTTGCAGGGGGAGAAGCGTCTCTACAAACTTTGATGTCTTCCCTCTGGTCTTGAGAAGCTCGACTGCTCTTCCCTTAGTCGCTCACGTGATGTTAAAGGCTCTGTGTTGGTTCTGACATAAAAGAGAGTGTTTGCTCAATGTTCACTGTCCATTCTCCCAGAGAAATCAATCCCCCTTGTCAGAAACACGCAGTCCTGAGACGGTATCCGCGTCGATACCGGCTGAGCCCCGGGCAGCGCGAGGGCAGGCGGGGCGTCGCGGGCGGGCACAATGTCCTTATTCGGTCGATCACCGCTGCTGTCAGGAAGGTCTGTCCTTGAACGCGGTTGAGCGACTCATTACCTGGCGAAGGTGGCCAGGTGTGTCTGCGCTGGGGCCCGTTAGTGGCTTAGTAATTAAAAGCAAACAAAGCCTGGACGGAGACCCGTCGGTGCTGCTGGGGGCGCCGAGGCAGAAACAGGCGGGAAGGCAGCCAGGTTCCAGAGCTGGGGACAACGTGGTGTCACAGGAGGTGACAGAGGGCCGATTCCCCGGAGTGGGGGAGCAAATGGCTCGTCTGCAGGCCGCGTGACGGACCCACAGAGTTCCTGCTCCCATCTGGGCCTGCGGCGGGGCTGTCGCTGGGCATGTAGCTGGACCTTCTGCAGAGAGGGAGGAGGAGGGGGAGGCTTATTCTCGGGTCACTGCCCCACTGGGCCCCTTTATTGGAATCAAACGGGGTGTTGGTGACATCCTAAGAGCAAACTGACCTTTAGTTGTTAAGTCGGTGGGCAGAGGTGGGAGTCAAACCCAGCGCTCCCCGACCCTAAAGCCAGGCTCTTTCCCCATGGGTTGGGGTATACAATGGGTTGAACGAGTGGCTCCCCCCATTCAGATGTATCTACATCCCTGGAACCCGTGTGTGTCACTTTATTTGAAACAGGGTCTTCGCAGGTGTAAATAAATTAAGGATCTGGAGATGGGGTGATCATCCCGGATCATCCAGGCGGACCCTGCATCCAATGACAAGTGTCCTTAGCAGAGAAAGGCTGGGGGATTCGAGACGGACAGCAGAAGACGAGAGCAGAAGACCCGGAGGACAAGGAGGCAACGTGACCACGGAGGCGGAGACTGGAGCGATGTGGCCACAAGGCAGGAAACGCTGACGGCCACGGAAGCTGGAAGAGGCCAGGACAGATGCTCCCTTAGAGCCCTCGGTCGGGGCCTGGCTGTAGGCTCTCGGGCTTCTGGGCTTCAGAACCACGAGAGAACGGTTCTGTTGTTAGAAGCTACCCGGCGTGTGCTGACCTGTCACGGCCGCCCCGGGAACTAACGTGGCGGCTCAGCACGTGTCGGAAGCCGGGGTTCCAGCCCACCACAACCGCAGTGGCGCTCTCTGGCTGTCGCAGGCAGCCCTGTCAGGGTGCGGCCCGAGCGCGGAGCATCCGAATCCACGTCTCCAGGCCTCCCGTGACATCGCGATGCCCTAGTCCCATGTTCTTCTCGCGTACACCGGCGTCCCAGCCGTGGAACGCGGTGGACGCCGACCTGTGCCGCGTGTTTTCGTGAACGGATTCTGCTCAGCTTGGAGGCGGCCTGCGTCTCACTGGAGGCGGTGGCTGGAACCTGGCGCTGTTTGGGGCCTTTTGCCCGGCAGCGCCCCCCACCCTTGCGGTCTCACCGGCTGGTGACCTCACAGGAAAGCTATAAATAGCAGCCAGGGACGGGCTCTGAGTGCCTCGAAGTGGACGCACCATTGCACGATGACAGCTGAGCGCAGGGGAGACAGCTCAACGCCGGGGCCGCCGCCTCTCCTCCACGCTGATGGTGATCGGACCAGGCAGATGTCACCGACAGCTGGGGCTAATGGGCTCTCAGGCAGGTCCAGGCCAGCCCGGGACACCCCGGGCTCCCTGGCACGGGTCCAGTGCAGACCAGGGCACTCAAGCACGGGGCCGGCAGGCGGGGGCATCGGCATCTGCCGCAGCGGCTGGCAGGCCTCAGGGTGGGGGGTCTGCGGCCCCACCCGCCCAGGTAGTTGCATTTTTCATTTGTGGAAAATGGTGATTTGAATTATTGATGAGAGATTAAAACTAAGCTAATTCAGTTCAATTTCTCCAACAGACGAAGCTATCATTAACCTAGAAGCAAAGGCCAGTGCGGAGGCGGATGGCTGAGGGGCAGGGGGGTACAGAGGAGCCAGCCTGTGCTCGGTGGAGTAGGGGGAAAGCACGCAAGGCCATCTGGAGAAGCACTTTGAAACGAATTCGGGATTCAAGACCAGCGCAGTCTGGGGTGCCACCCAAAAGACCTTCGCCGCTGCTTTGGGACTTTCTGAGCCACGGATTGGCTGGGCTTGTTTCCTGACTATGTGGGCCTTGAAAAGGAATGAGCTGCTGGCTTCTGGGGCGTGTGTCCTCCAAAGTGGCCCCGGAGCGGGGATGGGAGACCCGAGGCCTGGCTCTGATTCCCGAGTCCCTGTGTGAGCTGGGTGAGGCACCAAGTCCCCGGTGACCTCAGTGTCTCTGCGAAGTGAGGAAGCGGGACAGCCCCCCGGGCCTCTCCCTCCCTGCCACCCCAGACTCCCGTCCTGCGGTGTAATGAGCGATTCCAGGCACGGCAGGAAAGGGCTGGCCAGGACCTGGGCTTGCCCGCTGTTCACGCACCAGCCACGCCGTGACGGGGGGCGAGTGTGTTCCCCACCTGCCTGTCCGTGGAGCTGGGTCTCTGTCTCGGTCACGGTCCCGGCCTGAGCTACCATTCGGCAGCCCTCACAGGTCAAAGCACTCCGCGATCTGCCAAGGCTCGCGGAGGTTTTCCCGGCACGTGCCTGGCTCCCCCTCCCCCCTGCTCCAGGTCCGCTGTGTGTTCTGGGCAGGAAATCGACGCTCAGTGGCTCTGCCGGTGCGTGTCCTGCCGAGCGGCTGGCGCACAGGTGGGCCCTCCCCGCGTGTCTTAGGAAGGAGCAGGCTGTCTTCGCCTGGAGTCTTCGCACTTCCCTGATGGAGCCGAGCAACGCGTCACCTCTTGTGTAACGGTGGCAAAGTACCGTCAGGCCTTGTGATGTTGTGGAACATATATTCGCTCTTCATCTTCCTGTCCTGGCCCAGAGCTCCTAAAACCCTCGGAATCTCCAGAACGGCAGGTGTGTCTTTGGAATGCTAATGAGACGACCGGGGGCTGGGGTCCCCGCACGGCTTCCAGACAGGGGCTGGTCACAGGAAAGGCCAAGTCATGAGTAGAGGGTTGAGACTCCAGCCAAACTCGGGGAGGGGAGAGGGGCTGAGGGTTGAGCTGATTCCCGGTGGCCCATGATGCAATCGGTCATGCCTACGTCATCAAGCTTCCATGAAAACCTGAAAGGGCTGGGTTCTGGGAGCTTCCAGAGAGCTGAACTCTGGAGATGCCCGGAGGGCGGCATCCCAGGGAGGGCGTGGAAGCTCTTTGCTCCTTCCCACGTGCCTTGCCCTGCGCTTCCCGTCCATCTGGGTTAAACAGTAAGCGTAAGTGAAGCGTCTCCCTGCGTTCTGTGAGCCGCTGGAGCAAACTGATGGAACACGAGGAGGGGGTCGTGGGAGCCTGATTTATAGCTGGTCGCCAGGAGTGGAGGTGACAGGTAGTGACCTGTGATGGGTGCCTGCAGTGGGGGCAGCCGTGGGAGGCTGTGCCCTTAACCCGAGGGGCTGGTGCTAACTCCGGGTAGATGGTGTCTGTTGGAACGGAGCTGAACAAGAGGACACCCCGCTGGTGTCCGCTGCAGAACCACCTGCAGAGT
Organism: Propithecus coquereli; assembly: GCF_000956105.1. NCBI lineage: Eukaryota > Metazoa > Chordata > Mammalia > Primates > Indriidae > Propithecus > Propithecus coquereli. The sequence continues at coordinate 1,766,838 of NW_012149208.1, forward strand.
TACGTGGTGCGGGACCCCTCACGTCTGCGTCGCAAGTGTCATACGGTGGCGCGGGAGTGGCGGGATACTCCTTGGTGTCTTCCCTGTGTCTTCAGGGGTATTCACCTCAGAACACTAGAAGTGGCTGCCAGACTTCTACCTAGCAGCAAAACTCTTCAAAAGTTAAACCTCATGAGGAAATTCAATACGTAAGACAAACAAAAGGGAGGCCCCCCCTTCTCTGGCCCTTTCTCCCCAGGGGCATGCTGGCCCCTGAGGAGCTGTGAGGACGTCCCCTGCCCCGGTTCCAGGGTACGCTGACCTCGGTCAGAAAGCCACCCAGTGATAGAATCAAGCTCCTGGTGTCATCACAACAGAGGGATTTAAAATGACAGAGTGGGAGGGACTGGCTGTTTGTCCCGGCAGGCTCCGGGCCAGGCAGGACTCCCTGGTTTCTGGCCTGGTGGCGGGAGGGGAGGGCGGGGCAGGCCGCTGTGTCTGGGAAACCACACTCACCGCCCCTCTGGGCGCCGCTCTTGCCCTGCTGGGGGGTTGAGTCTCTGATTCCCGAGGATCTGGCCTCCACTGGGCTCTCCCTTCTGTGTGACAGTCCCGTGCGACTTACTGCCGTGCTAAGGCCTGACTCCTCCTTCTGTCCGAGCTTGGCCCGAAGCAGCCCCTGGACAGGAGGAGCGCAGAGGGGCTGACGGTCCCCGGAATGTCCACGTCCTTAGCTCTCTGGCTTCGCGGGGGCCCTGTGGTTTCATACGTCTCCACTCCCAGCCTCCTTGCATTTCTGCAGTGTTAAAGCCCCCCTCCCTCTCCGTAATGAAGAAATAAACAACGCTGCTGTGTGTGAGCCTGGTTTTAATTGGATTTTAGAGTGGTTTAAATGAACGAATGAATGAAGTCCCTGGGCTTGGAGAACATGCTCTCCTAGTAATGAGTTGAAACTATTACATTAATTTCCTGACGACCTCTCCCTTCCCTCGCGTAGATCATCTGTGGACACTGGTCACTGCTGCATGTAAATTGAGGTCTCGAAAGGCCAAGTTGACAATTAATCAGAAGCATCTCCAAGCCCCTCCGGATGGAAACAGTCCCTCAGTTGTGACAGGAAATCTACCTTCAGAGACCTCTTATTATCGAACATGCGCACCGTGGCCACGCCAAGGGAATCTGCGGCGAACTCTGTTTACGAGGGTCCAGAGGGGCGACAGGTGTTCATACATCAAAGGCCTGACTCTCAGCATTTTGTCGTATCAGCTTTTCCCTTTCTTCTTGTGGTGCAAAGTCTTAGAGGAAAAGTCATCTCTGTGGCTGGAGGAGTGCAGCAGGTTTGATTTAGAAATGTGCGTGAACGTGACCTCCACGGTCACTGGCCTTCACTCTTCCCTTCTCACCGTATCCCCCTGTACGCTCCTGTAAGACATTGGCATTGATAGCTGGTCTGTTGGGGTCCTCCTCGCTGCACCACCATGGATTTCCAAACGGTCTCCTTGCCTCTAGTATCCCAGTCCTCATTCGTGCTGAGCATGTCGCCTGGATCTGTAATTACCCTGCTCGAGAATCCTCAGTGACTCCCTACTGCCCACAGGTTGAAGTAGGGGCTCCTCCCTCTGGCGTCCGGGCCCTGTTCGATCTGCCCTGCAATTTGTCCACAGCACCCACCGCCCTTCCCCACGTGTGCGCACTCTCCAGCTGGGCTGGGCTCTTCCTAGCGCCCTCCCCCTGCACACGCACACACGGCTCATTCCTGCCTGCAAACTCTTGCTCCCACTGTTTCTAGGCAGGCGCACATTACCTATCGTCCCAACCAGGAATGTTTTGATAATGAAAAAGGACCCTATTAATAATAGTGGGATAATGGGCATAAATAGAATGGTTCCAGGAAACCAGGACATGTGGTTACTACCTTGGGAGTCTCCAATGTCCACGATACCACTCTGGGGGCCCTTGTGTAGCCATAGTTTAGCTCCTACTTATAAGTGAGAACATGTGACATTTATTTTTCTGTTCCTAAGTTACTTCACTTAGGATAACGGCCTCCAGCTCTGTCCAAGATGATGCAAAAGACATTATTTCATTCTTTCTTAGCCCTAAACAGTATTCCATGGTGTGTGTGTATATATACACCAGATTTTCTTTATCCACTTATCAGTTGATGGGCACTTAGGTTCATTCCATATGTTTGCGATTGTGAGTGGTACTATGATACACATATAAATGCAGATATCTTTTTGATAAAATGATTTCTTTTCCTCTAGGTAGAAACCCAGTAGCGGGATTATAGGATTGAATGGTAGATCTACTTTTAGTTCTTTGAGAAATATCCACAGTGATCTCTCATAGAGATTGTACTAATTTACATTCCCACCAACAGTGTATAATTGTTTCTTTTTACTTTTTAATAATGGCCATTTTAATTCGAGTAAGATGGTATCTCATTGTGGTTATTCTTTTATTTGTTTTGTTTGTTTTTGAGACAAAGTCTCAATCTGTTGCCCTGGCTAGAGTACAGTGGTGTCATCATAGCTACTACAACCTCAAACTCCTGGGCTCAAGCGATCCTCCTGCCTCAGCCTCCAGAGTAGCTGGGACTACAGGCATGCACCACCATGCCTGGCTAATTTTTCTATTTTTTGTAGAGACAGGGTCTTGCTCTTGCTCAGTCTGGTCTCGAACTCCTGACCTCAAGTGGTCCTCCTGCTTCGGCCTAACAGAGTGCTAGGGTTACAGGCTTAAGCCACTATACCTGGCCTTCATTATGTTTTTAATTTGCATTTCCCTGATGATTAGTGATATTGAGCATTTTTTCATGTTTGTTGGCCATTGTATGTCTTCTCTTGAAAAATGTCTGTTCGTGTCATTTGCCCACTTTTCGATAGAGTTGTTTTTTTCTTTCTGAGTTGTTTGAGTTCCTTGTAAATGCTGGATATTTGCCCTTTGTCAGACACATAGTACCAAGCTCATGGATTAGAAGAATGATCATTGTTAAAATGACCATACTACCCAAAGCAATCTACAGATTTAATGCAATCAAAATACCAAATATCATTGTCATTTTTTTCACAGAATTAGAAAAAACAATTCTAAAATTCATATAGAACCAAAAAATGGCCCAAATGGCCAAAGCAGTCCTAAGCAAAAAGAACAAAACTAGAGACATCATATTTCCTGACTTCAAATTATACTACAAGTCTACAGTCACCAAAGCAGCATAGTACTGGCATAAAAGTAGAATCCAAAATGCTTTTTTATAGTGATCCGTACAAGGTGTACACTTTAGATTTAGTTTTTATGTTTCCGAAGTCTGTTTTACTATAGAATCATCCATGTCCTTGACTTGCTTTGCTGAAAAAACAAGCTCATTGTCCTGGTCTCACATTCTGGATTCATCCGGATTCCTCCCTCACGGTGGTGTTTTAACTTGTTCCTCTCTCCGTGCCTTTACGTAGAAACAGGAAGTTGATCTGAAGACTTGGTCAGATTCAGGTTTAACTGTGAGGCAAGAATATTCCATAGCGATACTGTGTACTTCACTCTGCCTTACATCTAGGGGGTCCTAATGCCTGCTCCCCATTTTTAGGGCTGCTAAGTTTGATCAGTAGGTTCAGTTGGGGGCAGCCTGAATCCTTCATTGAAAACCTGGGTTTTTCCCCTTACAGTGTGGCCTTCTCATTCCGCTGGTGCTGCTCAGCTTGCCCTCTATCTGCTTATCCCGATGTCTCTGTGTCCTAGGGAGGGTCTGTCTCGATCTCAGGCTTGGCAAGAACCAGACGAGAACGAGATCACGGCCTTTTGTTGAAGGCATGATGTCAGCATGGATCTCTCAAGAAATTCTGTTACTAATCAGAAGACAGTTATTTTCTCTAGAGATAGGGACTTCTTCCTTTAATCAGCGTTTTCACAATTTAATAATTTCTCTTTCCTAACCTCCTTGTGAACTTTCCAGAGTTTGACAACAGTCTCTAACATAATGTGTATTAAACATTTAAAGGGATGCGTTGACACGTTTTCAGGAAAAATCAATGGTATGTCTTATAACTTCTTTCTTGCAAATCTTAAACGTCCCCGATTACTGCCCTTTTCTGAAAATTGCACCCTATTTGTTAGAACACACTATTTATTTATAACGTGCATTACATTGTTCTCTAATAGTTTAATATGTCTTTTTCCTTCCTCTGACAAGTGTAGAAGTCCCCAGGGAGAGGGTATAAGAGATCATATGTCTCAGTTCCTCCTTGGTCCCGAGCTCAGGGCTGGCTGTGAACATCCCTCGGTGGGTGGGCAGAGTGCTCTTCAGTTGCCGGAAAAGAAGTGAATGATGAAGCCTAAATACCAGCACTTACGAGAGCTCGGGCCGCACTGGGCTTCGGCTTTGGTGGAGTGGTGTAGAGTCGGGAGCCTCCGTCATCCCGAGGCTGACGTACCGTGTAACGTATACGTCATGGACACGCAACTGAAAGCCCATTTAAGTGTTTCATGGACAGACGTGTACATCAGGTGGGGTTGGAGTGCGGAGGTGACATGGTGTCAGGCAGGCCTGTCCACTCGAGGCTGCTTCTGGCCTGAAAGGAAGAAAAGCAATCTTGTAACCGGGAACGGTGCTCCCCATAGCCAACGGCACTGTAACCGCGTAAACAGTGACAAGTTCCATCAGCATCACACACGGGGGAATTTGCCTTGAAGTTCCTTCTGGGATCTAATGTAAAGGCGCATCTTGGTGAAACCGAGGTCACGAAGGAAGCAGAAATAAGCAGAGAGAAATGCGGTGTGACAGCTGGACTCCCCACGCTGCCCGGGCGGGCCGCGCCGCTCTGCGGGAAGGACTTCTGAGGAAGGGGGTGCTGGTGGGAGGGGACCCCACAGGTCCACCGACGCCAGGCGCCACAGAGCGGGAGCTGTGCTGCACCAAGGAGAGGACTGGAGCACAGAGACCCCAGGTGGAGTCTTGCGTCTGCCGTTTACTGCAGTCGTGGGACCCTGAGCCGGTCTGTGGCCGCCACCGCCTCCCGTGAGAAGCGAGCGGGAGCAACGCCCAGCTGGGCTGCCGCGAGGACCCTGCACTCACGTCTCCAGGGGCAGGGAGGGTGGCCGTCACACTGTCATCTGGTCAACAAGGAGGTGCCGGCCAGGGGCAGTTTATATTGTGTCCCCCAGTGTGAGGCTTTATTGAGGCTTTTATTTTCTGGAAAACAGACTTTTCACTTTTAAAATCAGAATTGGAAATTTGAAGTTGGAAATAGGAGGCCTCAGTCGGGAAATGTGTGGGCAGCCCGGTTTCATCTCGCTCTGGGGATGTTCGTGCGTCTCTCCTGTCTCCTGAACCCGCCATGACTCCAACACGGCCATGAGCTCAGCAAGTGAGAGGCACACAGAGAGACACTTAAATGAGAGCCCACGGCTCAAGGAGACCCCCGGCTGAGTGTCACTCTGCAGAGAGGGGGAGAGCCTGGCGTGTGTTCTAGGAGGTCCGGCAGGTCCCTGTGCGCACAGCGGTGACACCTCTGTGCTTCTCTGAGCAGGGGGAGAAGCCTGGAGCTCTGAGTGTCATTGGAACCTGTGGTCTAAGAACTGTCGGGGGGAAGACTTTCTCCCAAGGGCCCTGCACCCGAAAGCTGTCCCTGTTCCCATCCAGCTGGGGGGAGACAGTGTGTGGCTGTTGATTTTCAAAGTGAAGTTGCATTCATTCTCTTGTTCTAGTTGGTTCTTATTTTGGCTGAACCTTCTGATGTCTCTCTCCGGGGCTGAAAGGAGGCGCTCACCGCATACGGGACGCAGGGCAACGGTGGGTTACGACTGAGCGCTGGGAAGGGATTCGGGAAGCTGTGGGTGGAGGGCAGGGCAGATCTGCTCGGTTCTGAAAATCCTGTTGATCTTCCCTGAAATTGTATGTATTTTGCCCTCAAAAACATCTTTTCTTGGAATGTGTTGGGAGAGAAGGGCTGGGTGGCGGATGTCAAGCCGAGTCCTTTTCTGAGACGAGTGAGGTTCTTTCGTGCCCGCAGCGGCGGTACAACTCCTCCTAGACAAGGCGTCCGTGGAGAGACGGGATCGGCGTGCGGTGGGGGAAGGCGCAGGGGCGCACAGACCTGTTCTTCAGGGCAGATTCCACTCGAGCCTCCCCCGAAGTCGGGGGGACGTGTTCGCAGCCCTCTGGTTCGGAAGGTCACGCAGCTGTCACAGCGCACTTCCTGAGCAGGCCGTGGGAGCTGCATTTAATTTTATGTCTGCCGGGAGATTCCGGCAGTGTGTTTCCGTGGTGCAAAATCATTATTTACAACGAAGCACTTACAGAGAAGCAGTAAAGTTAATGGAGGTTTCGGAGGAATTAGCCTTGTTAAGTTCCCTAGCGATGCAGCCGCTGCTGTCGCCCGGAGCCAGCTCCTGCAGGCAGGCCGCGCGCGGCGCTGGCGGAGTTCGGGGTGTTGATGAAGCGTGGACCCAAGCGGCGAGCCTCGGGCCTCCAGATGCTGCGCGGTGACTGGGCTCCGTGAGGAGCCTGCGTCCCTGGCCAGCAGTCCCTGCCGGGCCGGGCCGTGCCGTGAGCTTCCAGCCCCGGCGGGTCCTTGCAGAGCAGACGCTGTTAGCTCCCCTGCTGGCCACCGGCACCGGCTGCTTCAGGAAGTGCTGGGACCCAGAGCTTGCAGGGTCAGAGGGGAAGGGGCGAGATGTGTCACCCCCACACTCACGTTCCCTGAAGGGGTGACCGGGCTGCGCCACGTGGAAGGCCACTCACTCAGAGCCACGTGCCAGGAGATTCTTGGGCCGAACTCCTGGGCAAGGTTGTCATGTCCAGTCCCAGTGCCCGGGCTGGGGAGGTGGGCTGGTGCAGGTTTGACCCCAGATTCTACGGGTGACCTCGAACATGTTGTGTGGGCTCCGGAGCTTCATTTTCCTTGTCTCTGAAATGGGGATAGCGTCAAGGTTGTCAGGGGGATCACGTGACTTACAGTGTGGAAGGCACTTCGTGCCGTGCCGGGCACGTGCCAGCTCCTGCTGGTTCTTCACTGCGTGTCTCGCAGCTGCCACTCCCCCCTCCTCCCCCCGTGCTCTGTATTTCCGGGCCAGAGAGCGCACGGCTGCGGGTTCCAGGCTTTCTCTCCAGGCGGCTTCCTGTCCGGCTCTGCCCACGGGAGGCCGGACGGCGGGCAGAGAAGGGAGACTGACTTTGTCCTCGTTCTCCTGCTCTCTTCCTTCTCCCTCCAGGACTGCCTCTTAGGCAGGGGCAGCTGCGAGGCGGGGCCCTTCCTCCCTGCTCCCAGCTCCTGAGACAGAAGCCCTTCGTCTCAGACTCAGGTCCGGGTCACCTCGCCTCTTGCCTCTGTGACCCCAGCCCCAGGGGAGGTGTTGGCTTCTTGCATTACCTAATCTCTGGTCACCTCAGCATCTCCTTCTTCCCAGCAATTCGCTGTGCGAGCTGCTCGGTTGGAAGGACCTAACGCGGCTTCCTGTTCCCTGGCTGGACCGCCCCTGACAGGCGGAACGCCCGGTAATCCTCCCGGAGCGCGGCCTTGGAACCGACAAAGCGAGGTCCGGGTGCCCGGGCTCCGCCCCTTCCCCGCCCCATGCGACCCGAGCCTCCGCGTCCTCATCTGGAAACGGGGTGATAAAAGACTCAACTTCACAGGGTCATCGGGAGGATTTTAAAAGAAAACAATAGAAGTGAAAAGCTCACCACAGTGGCTAGTGAACAGAACACGACGTGAGGGTGTGTTGCTGGAAGAGTCTGTTGCTTTCTCAGGCTGGCCCAGGAGTGCAGCAGGGGCCAGTGAGCCGTGAGCCCAGGCCTGGGTGTCTGTGGGCAGCCGGGAGCCGCGGGGCCTGGGAGCCCCGGACAGGGCAGGGGCTGCCTGGAGCACCGTCTCTGCACCCCTCCCTCCCCACCCCTCCTCCCAGTGTAGCCCAGAGCTTCGGCTCAGTGCCAGGGGCCAGGCCTGCCTGGGGCCACCTGCTGTGGCTTCTTCTCCAAGTCTCCAGAGCTCAGGTAAGTGAGGAAGGGCCAGTGCCTGGTCTGAAGAATCACTGGTAGTGTGGCTGTTAGACCTACTGAGTCCTTCATTTTACCTGATTAGCCAATGACCTAGCACCAGCCTATAATGTTATCTTCTGCTCAGAATGACACTTACGGGGTTCAGAGAGCTAGAATATTTTATCTGCCGCTCAATGGCCAACGTTCCTACCCCTGTTCGCTCAGACCCTCCAGCGGGGGTTGGTGGCGTTGGCCTCGCCCGGAGGTTATCTGGGAGGCGCAGGGTCTGGGAGTGATCCATGTGCCATCCTTCAGGCCCCGTGGAGTGCCAGGTCAGCGTCTCCGCTGCAAATGGCCTTCCTTGGCTTTTCATCTCCCGGAGAGGAGAGTCCTGCTGAGCAAACTGAGACTCGGCAAACCTTGGAAGGATCTGAGCCAGCGGAGACCACTTGCATCCTAAGCAGGTAACCCAGGCAGTATAGACCTGCCCACCTGGCTACACCCTGTGCGGCCCTGCCCTTGCTCAGGTGGCCTAGAGAGCTGGAGCTGGGGACCGTGCGTTCAGAGTAGCCCCAGAGCCCCGAGTGAGAGACACCCCCCTACCCCGTGCCCTCACCTTTGGGAGCCCACCTGCCTCACGAGCATCCTCCCCAGAGACAGGTCAGCTCCCGGGGTGCCCCTCTCTGCCCCCAGCCTTTGCCCACTTCACTCACCTTGCTGGGAACACCCTCCTCTGCGTGAGCGCAGATCCTGTTTGCTCTTTAAGGCTCCAGGGAAACTGCCCTGAGCCTGCTTGACGCCCTCCTTCCCGTGCTCTGTGCTGTATTACAGACACATCATTGTGCTTTACTTGAAATGATTCTCCAGGTCTTTGCAAATGCCGGGCTGGAGTCTCTTTGTTGGTCCCCATAATGCATGAGATTGCGTGACCAGCCCTATGGGAGTTCAGATTGCCTTTTGGGGCCCTGGGTACGACTCTGGACACTCGTACCAGGAAGACAGAGCTTTAGGGTACCGTGGTGCGGGCCGGTCCACTGGGCTTTCCCCACCTGTGGATGAGCGAGGAACACAAACCAATGGTTTTCAGCCCCAGCTTTGTGCCGGAAATGCCTGGGGTAGTATTTAAAAATACAATTCTCAGACCTCATCCCCAATATTCTGTTTTAGTAGATTTGGGAGTGTGTGTTTTCAAACAAGATCTCCCAGGTAATTCTAACCTCAAGGGCAGCGAAGGAACCCTGGCACAGATTAACACACGAGCCAGCGAATTGTCTTTGCAAGTACGCCACACCCTGCGTTTGGGGACAGTCTGCTCCCACAAACCGTGGAAATGTCCACAACCCCCTAGGCGTTGTCACCTAATGTGAATCGCTCAGGCCACCTCTCAGACCCGGATGAGGCAGTGGACATTCTCTAGTCCTCGAGTCCTGAGTTAGGAAGTGGAAACCGTGTATCCTTCCCATAAAAATGTTTTGATCATGAGACCTTTGGTTTTTAATTCTCTTGGAATCTAAGATGTGGGAGGTTCCTTAGCCAAATAGTTCAAGAGTCTCCTCCGCGCTAGGCACTCACTGCTAGAACTATTCCAGCTCATGCTCATGCCACGGCGGGGACTCTGAGCAGCTGCCCTATCTCTGCACTACTGAATCGACAGCCTCCTCTCAGTGCCTTTGGGCCCTGGTCGTGCCCTGGAGCAGTGGTTTTCAGCTCCGGCTGCATCTCGCTCTCTGGGCCTTGCACCGAGATTCTGATCCAGTTGGTCTTGGCTGAGGCCGTGGCCTTGGCTCTGACGTACGGCTGGGTTTGAGAAGCACCTGGAACAAGCCGTGTGGCTCACAGTCATGTATGCAGCGCGAGAGGAGACAAATTAGAGCAAACTTTAAGGAAACATAAACATTTGGGCATAGTTTAGAACTTTGCTTGCTAAACTCCAGTGATTCCTCAGCGTTGGGCTTCCTGGTTCTGTTTTCCAGACAACTTTAAACTCGCTTTCTCATGGTAGCAGTTTGTTCCGGAATAACACTGATGACCAGGCCGACGTCTGCTATCTGCATGGTTGCGTTGTTTACTGCTTTAACTCTGCTTTTCACTGCCTGGGCCTTCTCTGGCCCTCATTCTTCTTCTTATTATTTTTGCGGGGGAGGAGAAGCTTACCTGCCCGTTTCTCTAAATTGTCCGAACATTTTCTCTCCAGCTCATCCAAAGGAAAGGGAGGGACAAGGAAGTCTGTGTTTTTCATCGTCCCATTTCCAATCTGACATATCCCCTGGGGCCAGGTGGTGTCACTGTCCTCCACAGCGTGCCTGGGACACTGGCACGGAGTGAAGATTATCCATCAACACCCTCCACCCCCATCCGGGGACTCCTGCCCAGTGCGGCTTCCAAAACAGGAACGTGCTCATTATGCCGAATGCCGGAAGACTTTGCTTTCTAAAACGCCGTGTGGCTTCCTGACAATCTCCAAGTGGAGGATGCATATCCTATCTGTTCCTGCCTTCCTCCTCCCCACCCCAGCCTTGTGCCGAGACCCAGCTGGCCCTCAGGGAACGCTCACTGGATTAAATTCCGTTGCATTTCTCACTCCTTCCACGCCAGGTCCACCCGGAGAGGGAAGCACGAGGAACGTGAGCATCAGGTTCTGCGTTCTCACTTCGGCAGGCGGTTATTGTCCTTGGTGCGTTACGCTCCCGGTTTCACAGCCCCTGTTGTGTGGTATTGAGTTCGAGACAATGAGCTTGTTGTAGGAGCCGGGGACGGCGTTCGTTAGTAAGCAGGCATGTGATTACTACACACTGCAAGATTTCCAAGTAAACATCTTGTTGCTTTGGAATGGCATTGCCCTCACCCTGCACAGCTGGTTTATAGGATTCATTAATTCCACTATTAGAAACGGATTCCTATTAAAGTCAGTTAATAAACTGTGATAGTCTCTTGGTGGACCAGAAGCCAGGAAGTGCAGGAGCCTAATAATAGCAGTGCCACGCGGGGGACAGTGTCTGTTCCCTGGCAGGGGAGGGCCAGCGCCCATCGTTCGCACGTGCAGGGAATACCAGGCACGGGAGAAATGTGGGGAAAATAGGAAAAATCAGTGCAGGCTTTGTGTTTTCATCTTAAGGCAGGAAAACCTGCGTTGCGTAAAAAGATTCAACATATGAGAACAAAATAGATCTCAGGTTTGACATTATGCTTTTCTCAAATGCACCACGTGTGGAGCCAGGTTGTTCTAGGCTCCCACAGTGCCACACGGTAGCCACAGCCACACGTGGCCACTGAGCACCTGAAGTGTGGCTGGTTCAAACCGAGATGTTCAGCACGTGTAAAATACACCCACGAGTTGGAAGACTTGGTACAAAAAATATGTAATATATCCAATGAATTTTTTTATATTGATTGCAATGGTAATATTTTAGATATATTGGGTTACATAGAACGTATTATTAAAATTTATTTCACATGTTTCTTTTCTCCTTTTTAAAAATGTGGCCATGAGACAATTCAAAATTACATTTGTGGCTCACATTCGTGGCTTAGCTCCTATTTCTTTTTCTCTTCTTTTCTTCTACTTCTTCTTCTTTTTTTTTTTTTTAAAAAAAAAACAAAGTCTCACTGTTGCCCAGACTAGAGTGCAGTGCCAGCATCGTAGCTCACTGCAACCTCCAACTCCTGGGCTCAAGCGATCCTCCTGCCTCAGCCTCCTGAGTAGCTGGGACTACAGGTGTGCGCCACCACACCAGGTTAATTTTTCTATTTTTTGTAGAGATGGGGTCTGGTTCTTGCTCAGGCTGGCCTCAAACTCCTGGTCTCAAGCCGTCCTCCCACCTCGGCCTCCCAGAGTGCTAGGATTACTAGGATTACGGGCGTGAGCCACCACCCCCGTCTTACCTTCTATTTCTGTAGGACAACGTGGAGGGTGGACTCACGCCCTGCTGGACAGCAGGCTGACGACTCGCGGAGGTGAGCATGGGTGCGTGGTTGAGACGCTCCCCGGCCCATTTCAGCCCCTGTGCTGCCGAAGCCTACTCTTCCTGGAAAGTGAATCGACAGAAAGCCAACAAGACAGCCCGCAGGGAGCCATCTTCTGGTGAACTTTCTTTTGGAAGCACCCGCCACTTTGAGTTTTTTCTGTTCGAAACAGAAGCGCTACCATGGAGGAACCAGCCTAGCCACCGGGTCACAGAGTTGTGGAAATATTCCTCAGTCATTTATTGAGCATCTACTAAGTGTCAGGCACCGTCCTGAGCACTAGGATGCAGCGGTGGACGCGGCAGATGGCGCCTGCCCTCTTGGAGCTCACGTTCCACGGTGGAGACGCAGTTGCCAAGTGCGCAAAGTGATGAGCAAGATGCTGTCGGGCAGTGCTAGCCGCGTGGAAGTAAAACAAAGCAGGGACATCGAGTCAAAACGAGGGAGGTGGGAGTGGGGACCCTAAGGCAGGTAGTCTGGAAGGCCTCTCTGAGGAGGCGACGTTTGGGCTGGGATTTGAAGAGTAAGAAGGAGCCCACCATGTGGAGATGCAAAAGCCAGACACTCTGGGCAGAGGGACCAGCTAGTGCAAAGGCCCCAAGCGTGGCCAAACGTGGTGTATGTGAGGACCGGAAGGAAGGCACATAGGAAGGGGCGTGATAGGAACAGAGAGAGGAGCAGTGTCGGGGACGGATCACGAGAGGCCTTGTCGCCGTGGTAAGGAGCCCAGATTTTAGTCTAAGGGGCCCTGGGAGCCATGCAGGGTTTCAGGCAGGAGAGACGTGGCCACTCTGGCTCCTCGTGCAGGGTGGGTCACACAGGGACGAGCGTGGCGCGGAGGACCAGCGGGGGTGTTTGCAGGCAGACGGAGGCGGGTGGAGGTGGAGGAGGTGGCTGAAGTCGGGGTTCGTGTTGGTGGCGGAGCTGCCTGCAGCGCTGGCGCTTGGCTGTGGAGGGCGAGGGGGAGAGGCGTGCAGACGGCCCCCACATCTTTGTCCCGAGCAACCGGGTATGCGAATGCCGCGTCTGTCACAGAGAGGGAGAGGCGGGGGAAGGATGAATTGTGCAACAGGTGGGATTGAAAGGTTATCAGGAGTGCGATTTCAGACCTGCTGAGCTAAAGATCCCAAGTGCAGACTGGGGAGGATCTCGTGTCTACGACCCAGGAGAGAACTGAGGGGAAGTCTGGGCTGGGGCAGGACTGCGGAAGCCACGGGCACCTATGTGACATTCAACACTGCAGATCTGGGTGGGTCCGCGGGGTGTGGGGGTAGGTGGAGAACGGCGGGGTTCTGAGCACCCGGGCATTAGCGCCCTCCAGCCTTTAGAGGAAGACAAGCCGGCAAAAGCGAAAGGGAGCTTGACGACGGCGCAGAGGCCACCCCGGAAAGGCCCAAACGCTTTAGCCCAGGTTGGCTCCAGGTGTGAACTCGTAGTTTTTGGCCTTTTGATGATTTGTGTTTGCGGAATTCCCAGGCCTCAGGGGGCCTCAGTTTCCAGTGAGGAAGAGGGGATGCTTCTTGGGGATGCCTCCAGCGTCAGTCCTGCTGTCCCTGCATCCCAATGTGCACCCAGGATGCTGTGGAACCCGCTTTTGTTCAGGATGGGATTTTAGCCAGGTCCCCACTTATGAGAGCAATCTAGGAAGGCTTCATGGAAGAGGCAAGCCCTGAGCAAGCCTTGATGGGCAGGGAGAAGCAAGATGGAGGAGGGTCCTCTAGGTACGAAACCAAAGCTTGAGGCAGGGGTGAGCTTGGAGTGCACGGGAGCGGTGGCAGAGAGGAGAGGGATCATGAGGAAGTCTAAGCTAGGTACACATGACACCTCGTTGAGTGTCTATATCAGAACTCAGCAACTTTTTTGTTTTCAGAAGTGGAGGCTTTGTGGGGCTGTGCAAGGGAAATGCGATCGGACAGGCCCTCCGGTGCCTGCTTGGGAACAGTGCAGCACTTTCGGGCAGCCGAGTGATGAGGTCAAGGTGGCGTCGGGGCGTGATCCATCTGACACGGGGCGTGGGGAAGGGCCGCTGAAGTTCTGAAATACAGATACTGCAGCCACCACGTCCAGGCGAGGTCAGAACTGCAGACAGAGCCCCGAGAAGGCTGCGCCAGATGAACCGGAGGATTCTGACCGCCCAGAGGCTCTGGACTAGCCCTGGGGGGCACCTGCGAGAGGGGCAACCCCAGGAGTGGTGGCGTCAGGATTCAGATCCTCAAAAGCCGGAAGCCCTGCACGGGCAGGTTCGTGCAGAGCAAGTCCTTGGCCGAGATGCCCAGGCTCTCCGTGCTTTCAAGAATGGGCCGAGTCTGCGGCTCACCTGGCACCTGCGGAGGCCGTGAAGCACTGTCCCGCCGATCCGTGCACTGCTCCTGCTGGTATCGCTGCTCATTAAATGTCTGTGTCCCCAGCCCGGCCGGCTGCCTCGGGGGAGCCGCGGTCTGCCTTCGCGCATCGTGATGTTCCCCGACCCCGCACAAGACCCGCCGAGTAGCAGGTGCTCAGCTAGTGGCTGTGGGCCAGCGGTGTCCTGCTGGTCTGGACCGTCAGGCTGGGGGACCTTGCACAGAGGAGGAAGTCACCCCTTCCCTTTGCTGGGCAGCCCCTGACAGCCGTGGGGCACCGGCCGTGAGCCCTGCACTTGCCGCCTCAGGGAGTCTTCAGACTGGTCCTGGCTCCTCCCCCGTCCCCCTGCTGCAATGCGAGCTGGTCTCACCTGGCCGTGTGGCAGTGTGGGATTCATTTCTACACGGTGCTCTTGTTTTCGGTGCTACTCTAACTTAGGGGTAGACATTGTTTCTCCAAGCATTTGAAACCCCAGATCTTGTTTGTTGTGACCAGTTCTACCAGAAGTGGGGTGCAGGCCCAGGAGGGGCTGCCGGAACACACCAGTCTGAGCGCCCGGGGGCAGCAGGATACACCCCGCAGTCCCCTGTCCCTCCTCGCCGTCCCCGGTGCCCACGGTGCCGCCGCGGTCTCTTACCTGCCCCTAGGAAATGGCTCTTCTCACCTGTGGCCCTTGTCCTCTACCCACAACCCGCGCCGCCAACTGCCCTTGTCGTGGGCAGACCGAGCTGCCAGTTCCTGTGCGTCCTGCGGACCAGTCCTGGCGGCGTCGCTGAATTCCTTTTCTGTTCTCTCTTCCGGTTCAGTCGGGTTTTGTCCGTGTGCCTGGGGGCAGGGCAGTGAGAGACGTTTGCCCCGCGTGGCGCGTGGGTTGGGACAGAGGCTCCGTCTTCTCCAGCGCAGAAGCGCAGAGGGGCAGCCGGGCGAGTCCCGGCTGGCTTGTTCCTGGATGTCCTCTTTCCGTGGCTCTGGGGGCGGCGTGAGGGAAAAAGCTCCGGGAGGCTCGGTCTTATCGCCAGGCTTTCAAAGTCATCCTGAAGGATGCGAGCCAGGCCAGCACGCTGAACTTTTCTCTTCAATTTTTTGATTTTATTTTTAATACTGTGAAGTTCACACTGAAGTCCCTGAACATCTGGGCTTCCAGCTGCAGGTGCACTCCTGGTTCCCAGCCCTGCACGAGCCCTCAAGCTCGGGGGGGTTTGAGGACCAGATGACGAGAGTCACGTCTGGTAGCAGTTAATTGGCTTGGACCGTCCAGACTGGAGACCGAGCATCACCAGATGTGCCCCAGATTGAGTGACATGACTTTGTTCCTTCGAGCCTGCTCTGTCCTGGGGATGTCCCCCGCTCTGTCCATTCTCCCTGAGGCCAGCCCGGTGGGCTCCACCTGCTCTCAGAACAGTGGCTGCTCAGAAAAGCCACATGTTCTGTTCTGTTCTGTTGGAAATGTGCTACATTCTGAACTCCAAATGGAGTGACAGCATTTATGGAAGTCTAAATCCTGGGGAAAAAGTAAATATTTGACTATATTAAAAAATAAAGCTTCAGTTGAGGATTTCATATTTTATGCCTTAGAAACTTGAAGTTCTTCGCGTAACCCTACAAGGGTTTATTTAAGGCTGTGCAGCCAAACCCCCCTTTTTTTCAGGGAGTTCCTGGTGCCTGGTAGGTGGAGAGACAGAGACGGGAAACATCCGGGGTGGCAGGAGGCGGCGTCTGAGTGCCTGGGAGGCTGAGTGTGGGATGTCTGGGCGTGGGGAGGATTCAGAGCGGAGATCGAGAAGGTTCTCCTGGGGGGGCGCCGTCCTTGGTACAGTGAGAAGACACCACCTCTGCCATCCAGGGGTAGGATGGGGTCCGCAGCTGTGAGTAGATGCGTCTCAGCGTGTCGCTTGGTCTCTCTCAGCTCTGTTTGGATTTCGCAGTGAGAGGACGAGACCCGCCGTCCACCGCAGCATTAAGAGGCGGCCCCGTGGCTCTCCTCCCCCTGACCTGTTTACTGAAGGCCTCTGGTGCCTGCAGCCCTTGCTGGCTACAGAGCATCCTCACCGCTCGTCAGAGGCCAGTCGGCTGGCGGAGAGCGGGAGCAGAGTCCCGGGGAGAGCAGCGGCCCACCCGCCCGGCTTCCTTGCGTTTGAGCACCCCCCTTGCGGTCAAACATGTGCTCGCGGAACATCCTCTTTGATTGTGCCTTTGTCCTCCATTTAAAGTGCGAGGAGCCCTCTTGACTCCACGGAAGCCAGCCGTAAAAGAGTGTTTTAAGAGAAAACTCTCTGAAGTAGGATTCTATTTACAGAAATGCAATTGGACCACAGTCTCCCCCACAGAGCCGGGGAGGCGAGCCACGCTCGAGGGGTCACGCTTGCAAGTGGAAGCAGCTTCCCCGCAAGGCGCCGAGCATGTTCGTTACAGAAAGTAAATATTAGTCCCGACCGGCTGTCAGGAGGCCGGGAACAGAGAGGAGTGGAGATGCGCGCTTTCTCCCAGCCTCCTCCCCCGTGCTGCGGAGAGGCTGTTCAGAGAGCACCGCCACCGCTGTGTGGTCGGTAGGGCACTCGTGGACATCCATGGCACTCACGCAGCTTCGCAGAGAGTGACTGTGGGGACGCCCACACCTGAGACGCCCCCTGGAGCACCCTCAGAGGGCCTCTCAGCCAGCGTGGGTGTGGGTGTGAGCCCGGGCCCACCCCAGCCAGGCGGGCTCTGCAGGGCCTGGGTTCCCCGCGGGGACATCTGCCTGGAGGATCATCTGGGGTACTTGTCTTCCCACGTATGCACAGGAGGGCTCCCCACCCAGGTTGCTCCAAGGCCTGCTTGGGAAATAAGCACCGCCCCACTTTGACTCCCCAGTCAGGGGGCAGCATCAGGGGTACGAGAAGCTAATAGTCCTGGCATAGCCACCCAGCCACACCCAAGGGTTGCTTAGGGGTGGGGCCCGATTCTTCACCTGGCCTTAGCTCTGGGCCAAGGCCCCTGAACGCGGAGCTCAGGAGAGGTTGACTCCTGTTTCTGCTTATCAGCGACCCAATCTGGCTACATCAATAAGACTGAAGTTGGCAAGAAGGGGCCAAGCCTGGGATGAGCGGCAGAGCTTTCTGTGGGGAGAAGAACAAACAATCGGGACAAAATGCGCTGTGATGAGGAGGCCTGCCCTTTTGTTTACTGACATGCATCTCTGCTTCAAGCTGTTCCAAAAATGACGATTTCATTTGCAGGCTGATAAAAGAATGAATGGAAATTTACCTATGAGCGCCTCCGTAATTGAGCGCCTATGTGCAGGATGAATAGTGGAAGCAAATTACCCGTGATGGGCCAACTCTCTGCTTTCCGATCTGCCTCCTATTCTCCCTGTTCAACAGAGGACGTCGTCTACTCCACCAAATTAGCCAAACGCGGATAATGTTGTCAAAGAACAGCCCCATTAGATTTCTCAGATGCCTGACACCAATATAAAAGCCTCTACCCTCACAGCTTTTCAACTTCAGTTTTTTCCTACATGACTCAAAAAATAAATTTGTTTTGTGGGCCAGACATGATGAGTTTGACAGGTTTTCAGAACAGAAGATTAAAGAAAAGTTAGCAGTATTGGCTGGGGTGATTCCAGCAAGTTCCATTAGGCTCTATACCATACATGGGGACGTAAGCAAATGTGTGAACCGGAAGGGCCCTTCCTCCCGGGGGTT
Source organism: Propithecus coquereli (assembly GCF_000956105.1). Taxonomy (NCBI): domain Eukaryota; kingdom Metazoa; phylum Chordata; class Mammalia; order Primates; family Indriidae; genus Propithecus; species Propithecus coquereli. The sequence goes on from NW_012149208.1 coordinate 1,784,781, forward strand.
GGGGGTCCGGGCCCCACCCCTGACTGTGACGTTGACTCAGCTCGCACGTCCTGGTACGTGGAGACGGGGACGGCGAGACCCAGAGCAGTGGCCTTGAGCTAGGAAGGCTGGTAGGGGACCGGGGACTGCAGGGGCTGTACCCACAGTCTCCGCAGGGTTCAGACTCGGAACAGTGCTCAGACGACAGCACCATGGAAGGCCCGGGCGTGTTGGGAGAACTGAGCAGAGCGCAGGACGCAGGACGTCCCGGAGGTGGGACAGCCATCCAGGGGAGAAGAGAAGGGAAAGCGCTTCTGCGGCGCTGCGTGAGCTAACTCCAGCACTCGTGCCAACCTTCGGGAAGACCTAAGGGATCTAGTTGTCTATTTGTTTGTTTTCTTTTTATTAAAAAGATCTCACAACAACAGGGAATCTGAAAAAGTGACCCCATCCCCTCACCCCTGCTATATCAGAGGGACGTGCTCCTTTCCATGTGCACGTGCGGTAGGTTGAGTTTTTCCTTCCTTCTCCACCCTTTGGCTGGAGCACGGCACACGCCTTCCTGGTGGGCACACGCCTTCCTGGTGGGCACACACCAAGCTGGGACGGCTCGGGGGACTCTTGGATGATGCAGCTCAAGGGGAGAATGGAGGCGGAGACTCTTCCTGTGTAATGGCGCGCAGGCTTGTGCCCAGGTGGCGCCTGGCAGAGGAGGGACCTGACTGTCTGGTGCGAGTCTGGTGGGGAGACCGAGCTCTCCGTCCTTCCCTGCCCGGGGTCTGGCTCTCAAGCCTGGCGGGGAGATGGGCTGAGAAGTGCGGGGAGGTGGGTGACGTGGACGAAGGAGGCTGAGTCTGAAGATGGGAGTGGGGTGGGGGTGGGGGCAAAAGTGGGATTCTGGGAGGGTGAGCAGAAGGAATTAAGAAACCAACGAGGCAGTGGGGTCGGGGCTGAGAGAGAGGCAGTGTCAGGAGAAGGACTTCCGGAGGGGCTGGGAGAGGGTCCCGCCACGAGCGGCTCTGAGAGTCAGGAAGGGAGTTGAGAAGCCCCAGCCAGGGGGGCTCTGCACAGTGACAGTGGGTGACCGTGTCTGGCGTAGAGTTCCCCGTGTCCCTTTCTGCATATCAGGTGGATGATCAGTCAATAAGCAGTTGGCCTGCTTCGTGGGTTGTTCTGTCTTTCCCTTTCAATGTTTAGGGGTCAGGGACACAGTTTTGCCGTGTGTGTGTTTTCAGCCACCGCACACCCACTGGCCTGAGGTCACTTGTCTTTGTTGGGCATGATCCCGGGGTGGCCGTGCTTCCCATGACCAGCTGATCTGCTGTGGTGTGGGCACTACACTCTACCAGTAGTATACTGTCCTGGAAGGCCCTGAGGACAATGTGACCAGGCAAAGCTTTTCTCAAAAGTGCAGGGATAGACCCAGCTTTTCATCTGGGTAGCTGTGAGAGGCCTTGGTCTTGCTGCCTTTATTCAGGATAAGGGCAGGTGCTTTAGAGAAAGGAGAACAGGAACCATTCTAGGCACTTGGGCAGAAAGGGATTGAATATACGGATTTAAAACCTTACCCAACTGTTGGAGATGGGGGTGGGAAAGCAAAGGTCAGAAGGAACACATCCAGGAAATGTGGAAAGATAGGAATTTCATGGGAAGCTGCAGCTAATGAGCTCAACTGCCTTTCTTGGAGGAAACCTGGACGCTATTGGCAAAACCTCCAATCGTCTGTTCATAGCTTCCACCTGAAAACCAGGGCTTCGCCTTCTCTTCTGCCTTCTAAATCTCACACGAGTGCCTCTCGTTGCCGGCTTCTAACGAGAACCCTGCTGATAGGAACTCTGGAATTCTCCTGTGATGCAAGACAGTATAAGGAGGCCCATGAGACCAGGTAGACAGTGGACAGTTTGCACGAGGGTCTTCGTGGCCTTGACTCTCAGCACAGAACCGACACAAGGTAGGGAGTAAACACACGGTTACTGGAGGAATGAAGAAGGCTAGGAGCCCACGCCACCCAGGAAGACCACGTCTCTGCTCCCTATGGTGGCCGAGTGGTGGCTTTCCAGAGAATTTATTCCCATTTAGAAGGAAGGAGGGGCTGGGAAATGGAAATTGAGGCTCTTGTATTCAAAGCTTCCCAAGTCCAAAGTGGGGAAACATGAGACCTGTAAGGGGAGCTGTACCCCCGGGCATGGGGCGGGAGCGCAGAGGCTGGGCTCAGCTGGGATTTCTCTTCTTCCTTACGTGGCAGGGCCAGGTCTTGCACTCAGGCTATCGTCTTAGACACTTGGCCTGGGGTCCAAGGGGCAAGTCTGTTCATGGACACATGGGTCATCTGGGAGCTTCTGAGGACGAAAGCTATGTTTGTCCGGACCCTTGGTTGCAAACAACAGGCGAGCTCACTCAAGCCCAGATGGGTGTTTATGGACTCACATAGCTAAGAGGTTGGGCGGAGTCCGCCTTCAGCAAGCCGGGGTCCAGCACACCAATGACGCTCTTCCCCCTCACGCTCTCTGTTTATTCACGTGTGCGTCTAATTCTCTCCACTGCAGGCGAGCTTCCCCCATGCAGTCAGAGAAGATGCTACTAGCAGCTCCGGCTCCCACGGGTGTGGCTTGGCAGGTCAGCGGAAAGCGCGTTTCTCCTCCACGTGAGTGTACGAGCCAGGAAACGACTGGCCTTGCCTGTGTGTCCACTAGACCAGTTGCCGTGTTTGACCAGCAGGGAAGTCAGGTATTCAGCACAAAGACGTCACCCCGTGGTTAACGCGTGACTGGGCAACGGGCCGCTGCTCCGAGGGAAAAGCCCAGGGGTCAGACAGTTCAGGACTGACCTGTCCGGGGGTGAGGAGGCTTCCTGGAGAAGTGGATGGTTGAGCCGAGAGCTGGAGGGTGGGCTGGATTTTGGATTTTGATGAGGCAGAGGGCTGGGACCGGGTTTGGGCCGTGTGTTCATGCGCCTGGGGCTCTGAGCAGGGGACGCTGGGTGGCTGCCTATAGACGCAGTGTCCGAGGACCTGCACTCGCCACCCCAGCTCACCTGGGAGGGGGAACTCGGTTGCACCCGACGAGAGCCCTCAGCAGGGAGCACCGGGGACCGGTGCTGTGTGGCTCCGCCGTCCCTCCTCTCAGTCCCTCCGGCCTCCTCCCCACCGGATGGGGAAGACGGGGTTCACCTGACTGCACTTGGGGCTGAACCTCTCGTATCAAGGCACCGTGATGATGGCAACTGCAGGACAGCGTCCCCAGCCGCCGTGGGGTGATGCGGGGGCTGGGCTGTTCTGCAGGTGAGAGATGACGGTGCTCCCAGGAGGCCGCACCAGTAGAGGTGGTAGCAAGCGACGGGCGCGGGACGGTTCGGAGGTAAAGCCCACCGGACTCTGGGATGGAGTCAGGTGGGGGTTTGCGTGCGGAGGAAGAGCGGCATCAGGCTGGCGGCAGGGCACGCAGCCTGGGCGGGTGCAGGGCCACCCGCTGAGCTGCAGAAGGCCGGGAAGAAGCCGACTGGGAGGAAATAACCAAGAACACACCTGTTCTGCTCGGACGTTTTGAGTTTGAGGAGATGCTGGGAAGTAGATGGATACGTGGGTCTGGGCAGGAGGCACAGGCGTGGGAGTTCTTGGCCCGGAGTCGGCCAGTGACGTCCTGGCAGTGGGCGTCCGTGTGTGGGGTCGGGACAGACCTGGCCTGGGGCCGGAGGAACGCAAACGTCTGGAGGTCGGGGAGAGAAGCAGCCAGAAAACTGCTGGACCCGACCGGGTGAAGGCCACGACCTGCCCGTGGTGAGTCTCGCCAGTGCTGCCCGGGCTGCAGCGTGCACTCCGAGGACCCCCCGGGCGCCGGGCGCCTGTCGCGGCGTGATGGATGGTGGCTGCTCCCCACCTGCCCGCCTGCCCGTCTGTCCCGTGCCCGCCTCCTGCCACGACCAGGCTGTCCCCCAGGAGCGGAGAAAGGGCTGAGCAGGCTGCTGTGACAGCCTTTTAAAAGTGACTACTACAACTTCTTATAATCGTTGACTAAGAGGCCCGCTGCTCCAAAGGCTGTTTGTGGTAGAAGAAGGAAATTCATTTTAGGAGGAATTTCTGGGGAGGTGAAGTGTTTCAGTAAATTCGCCAGCCGGCATTCACCGCTCCAGGATATTTCAAAAACCATTAAAAGCACCTCAAGAAAGTGCTACAAAGCAATTGTTTTGAGAAAGGGAAATACGTTTTTGGTGGGAAGAAGAAAATGCCAGCTTGCGGGGGCAGTGGGAGGAGGAAGAGGCTGGACCCTGTTCACCTAAACCTCAGTGCAGGGCTGAGCTACACCGCCTTGCTCTTCCTGCCCCCTCCCTGGGTGCTGGTCCTGTCTGGCTGTCCCCCATTTGGAAGGGCCACTTTTCAGCAGCATCCTTTCCCAAGTTAGCCTGTTTTGTAAACTCCGTCCCCTAAATCTTCTTGGCCTCCAATAGCTATCTCTGAATTCCTGCGCCCCATAAGGTCTACGTGCCTCACGCTGTCCCCTGAACTCCTGTGACCCACGACATCTGCATGGGTCTAGAAATCCTCGTGCTGCGGTTTCATGCAGGTCCTGGTTTCGCCCGCAAGCAGGGAACGTACACTGAGAGGGAAGCGTGCTCAGGGTGCCGGGGCGGGATTAGCCCTGCAGAGCACCACCGGCCCCTTCCCTCCTTGCTCAGTGGCCAGGGTGGACGGGGGAGCTGGCACTCGGCACCCTTGTGTCTCCGTCCTGGGCCTTGTCATGTCGCACGAAGGCTGCCCTGGCACACACAGGACAGTGGGTAGCGTGGTGCACGAGTGTGTGTGGGCTTTGGCTTTTCTGTGGTTGTCAAGGTGAGGGCAGCTAGGCAGGCTGGGCCGGGGAGGCGTCCCCAGCAGAGATGAGATCAGTAAGAATTTGCGGGAAGCTCACAGCCACTCCCTGCTGGGGCCGGGGCAGGAGGGGAGAGTTTGTGCCTCCACAGCCCTGGGCGCCAAGTGTCTCCGAGTCCGAGTGGCATCTCTGTCTGCCCCAGAGCCCCGTGCCCAGTGTGGGTTTGCAGACAGGTGGGCTTCTGGGAAGGCAGAGCGGCTCACCTGCCAGGAGCTCAGTGGGGGCCGTGTCTGTGGCTGAACCAGTCCCCAGTTCCAGCACTTCCCTGAGTCCCAGCCCAGGGCAACCTGGGAAGCTTGGTGACCTCATAAGTTCTTTCCTATCGAAACTAGCTTGCGGGGGCACTGGTCGCAGTGGGCCGTTTTCAGAGGGCCAGACCGGAGAGATCTTCAGGGAGGGCTCACGTCTGGACTCTGGGAAAGCAAGTCCCCCGGCGCTGGCTCCTAGGCTTTGTCTCTGGGGCCGGTGCCCATGGGCCTCTGAGCAAGTCTCCGGGTCGGAAGACCTCAGGTCATTAGTGCACATTCCGCAGAGAAGGGCACATGGAAATGGGGGGAAGCTGCTGTCTTCCTAGCTGGCGGTGGCTCACTAGACTCTCCCTCCTGCCTATCTGTTAATAAAGTGATCAATTCAGCCCAGGCCTGCTGTAGGGGGCCGGGGATACAATGGCTAAGGGTGCCCTTGGGGTGGGGAAGGCAGACAGGAACCAGACAGTTCCATGGTGGGCGTGGAGGGCACTGTGTTTGCGGAGCACAGGGCTGTAGGAGCCCATCGATCTGAGGGGGACAGGAGGCTCCCTGGGGTCTCCGTTACCCGTTGACTTTCTCTGTAATGACCAGGTGCAGCCATGGCAGGTGTTCATGAGGTTGGCCGGGTCAGAGCCCAGTGAGCAAAGCTTGGGTAGGAAAGGAGGGGGAGGCCCCAGTCCCTGCATATGATGTGTCGGTGGTCTCTGATTCAGCTCTTCCCTGGTAAATGTAGTTTTGGGCTGGGCGCAGAGGCTCATGCTTGAGCCCAGGAGTTTGAGAACAGCCTGGGCAATATAGCAAGACCCTGTCTCTACAAAATAATAAAATAAAAAAGTAGCTGGGCGTGGTGGTATGCACCTGTAGTCACAGCTACCTGGGAGGCTGAGGGAAGAGGATCGCTCGAGCCCAGGAATTCGAGGCTGCAGTGAGCTACGATCACACTGCTGCACTCCAGCCCAGGTGACAGAGCGAGGTCCTGTCTCCAAAGGAAAAAAAAAAAATTGCAGATTTTGCATTTTTTTTGAAATTTCTCTCTAAACCTAGTCTCGTGGCTGATCTAACATAAAGCCATGTGCAGGAGCCAGGTATATGAGAAGGGTTTTAATAGACTTCCTTGCACAGACCTGCCCGTGAGAACTGCAGCTCCCTCCATCCCTCTCAGCCTCAGTTGGCCCATCTCGGTAACGAGGCAGCCGGATGAGCCGAATTTCAAAAATGATAACATTCCGAACCTCCAGAATCCGTCACTTGGAATTCCAAAGTGTATGCACTGAAATTTCATTTTTCCCACCTGTGAAGGAGAATTCCCCTGAGAAAGAGCAAACTTGATGAGCAGTGGGGCCTGGAGCAGGGCGTGCGCGGCGCGGGGCAGGAGAGGCCGGCTGTGAGCCTGCGCTGCTGCCCTGGTGGTGGTTCCGCGGCAGGTGGTGTTGGATTCCCAGGGAAGAAAGTGCCCCAGTGTGTGCTGGGCTGGAGGCTGAGCTTCCAGAGCAGACTGGCTTGGGATTCGCGGCAGGAGGTCGGTCGGCTAGGCCTCCCGGAGGAGACTGATTGACCTCTGCGTGCTTGGGGAACAGAGCACTGCCCAAGGGACAAGATGGGCATTTGGGGGGACTTGTTGACAGGGGCTCCAGCCCCGGAGCAGGAGAGGTTGAGCTGGATTCCTCCCGGGAGCTGCAACAGGGATGGTGGGGAAGGGGTCTCGACGCAGCCCGGTCTTCAGCGGGGCCAGGGCTGTGCTGAGCGCCAGGGTTTCTCAGCGCTATTTGACTTTGTGAGTCTGGTAGCGCAGATTTCATTCTTTGTTGTTACTAAAGGGACTTGTGTACTTATCTGAGGGACAGCTGTGTAAGGGACACGTTGGAAGACGGGGGAAAGGGGGAGGGCTGGGACACAGGCAGAAGGACGGGTGACCAGGGGAGAAGAGGGGCGGGCACCCAGGGCAGGGGTTCTCGTTGGGCACCGAGCAGAGCACCGGGGTCTTTAGTGCTCGGGAGACCCTGTGAGCCCCCAGAAGACACCCCTGTGACCCCTCCCCCACACATGCCGACCTTCATGCCGACCTTCACACGCCACGTGCCCATGTGAGCACCAGGCTTGGGGGTGGGGCCGCCCATAGGCATCGGCGGTTCCCAGGTGGGGAATTTGGGCCTGGTGGAAGAGGCGGCCTGCAGCCCAAGACCCCGCAGAGACTAGTGTCTGTCCAGGATTTCCTGAGATGCGATCTCACTCCATTTCGGAAGGTCCTGTTGGGTCCTGTGAGATGCTCTGTTCAAGCCGTACCACGTGCTGGGCTTCCTTCGTGGAGATTCCTAACGAACCAGAAGTCCTTCTGCAAAAGAAACCTGTTAAACTTTCTTTACTCCTGCGTCTCCTAAACGTGTTTGCCCGCCGATCCCTTTTGTCACAGAAAGCCCGAAAAAGTCCTAGGCGGGTCTCCTCCTCCTACACACGCACCCTGGGCCTCTCCGATCACTTTATATTCTCGCGCTAACTCCCTCGTGGACTCTCAAGCTCCACATTTCCTCACACAGTGAGATTTGGCCAGGGCCCGTATGACCGGCCCCTGAGCTTTGCGCAGACCGCTAGTGCCGAGTGCGAGCTCATCCGTTTGCTCAGTGCCGCTCGGGAGCCCGTCGCTGGCCCCAGTTTGCAGTCCAATTGCTTCCCGGATCAGTCGGAGCATTTGGCCCAGGCCCGTCCGTGCAGTCACCTTCACGGCCAGAGGCAGCTCACCTGGGCCAGGAAGCTCCGGGGAGCACAGCCGTGAGCAGAAACGTTCCATCTGGCGAATCCTATTCCCCTGCAAAGGCACAGGGCCCCGGCTGCTCTGACTGCTTCGTTTTGCATATGGCGATGAAATATTCAAGGAAATTCTTCCAGTTTTGAAACCCTTTTTGTCCAGACACCAGGGGCAGCCTGGACATGTGACAGAAGCCCCTAGAGCTTGGAGGGAGGAGCTGAGGGACCGAGAGGGAGGAAGAAGCACTTCAGAGGGGGCGCGTCCTTGAGCGGGCCGGGGCGGCTCTGCTCGGGGTGACGATCTTCTCCTGTCTGCTCCCTGCTGGCTGCGGAAGGTCGCCCTGCTGACCGGGAGCCTGGGAGGACACGGCTCTGGCGAACGCTTGGATAGAGCACTGGATTGGGAGTCTTGTAGTGTGTCCTTGGGCAAATACTTGTCCCTCTTGGGGCTTGGGTTTCTCCACTGGTAGAACTAGGTGGGTGACCAGAGGCTCTCTGGGCCGTCAAGCTTTACACAGTAGGATTCTACTTGGAAGCCGGTTTGTGCACACTTGTTACCGATGCGGCCTTGGTTCCCAGGGAGGTAGATTGGACCCAGCGGCCATCCTGGCAGGGAGGGCTGCATGTACAGGGCCCATCTCGGCGTGGCCTGCTGGGTTCTCAGACAGAACCCAGGTTTCCTGCCCACAGAGTTCTTGCTGGAGGTGGCCCAGCCACACCTGAGGGTCAGCATGGCAAGACCTCCTGGGGACAGCCCCGTGGCTGGACTCCTGATGGTTGTTCCCGCAGTGCTATGTCTGGGGTCTGCCCTGGGCAGAGACACAGTGGCGGCCCCTGGGGTTCGGACAGGAAGTATGAGCCCTTCCAAGGCCTCACCTGACGCTCTGTCCTGGCCTTGTCACTGCCCTGGTCTCTGGATTGGAAAGACCTGACGTGGCCTGACTCAGAGATGGCCTCCCTGGCGACGCAGCCCATGCCCGAGGGCTGCGCACACCCGCTCCCAGGGAAAGAGCAAGGCTCCCCCTCGGTGATGGATTAACAGCCTGCATTTTTGTTAGCCTAGGTGTCTCAGAAGCACACAGCAGATGGCTTCTCGAGGAATCCCTCTGGGGAACTGGGCTGCTGCAAATCCAGCACCATGTGGAAATCAAGAATTCAAATGAGAGAGGAGACGGGGAGAGAAAATATGTTCTCTTTTCCTCCCTCGAAGGTAAAGCCTGGATACAGAGCCGGGGGGTCAGAAAGGGCCTCTGTGCTCCTGCGCTCCCTCCCCCTCAGAGGAGAAAGGAGCTTGGGGCTACCGTGGGGGTGGGGGCAGGCCAGGAGGTGGCACTGGCTGGCCCTGAGCCGTGAGACCAGGGCGTGGGCTTTGCTCCAGCAGCTGCTGTGTGCTGGTCCCAGGCTGGGCCGTGTGGAATCTGCTTAGGGGCTCCTGGCTTAAAAAGCAGATGCCTGAGGTAGACCTGAGACCAGCCCTGCTCCGCCATGTTCCAGCTGTGAGACCTGGAACCAGTGACCGGGGCCCTCAGAGCCTCAGGTTTCCAGTCTGTGAAATGGGATCCTAGTAGCTGTCTCACAGGGCCGTTGAAAGGGTCGAATGACTGAGAGCACACAGGGGCTCAGCACAGCGCCGGGCTCGGCGCATTCCCGTTGATCATGGCGCTTTGCCCCAGCTCCAAGCTCCCACTCCTCCCGGCAGGCGGGGGTGACAATGCGGGGACTGGGAGAGGTGGTATGAGTTCACCTAAGATCATTCTGGTTGTCGACGATATGGCGGAGACCGAGATTGGGATCGCTCCATCCTCCACGAGGACGTCCTGTCCTGCCCCTGGGGAGCCCTGGCCGGGCTGGGAGCGCCTCGGTCCTCACCGCGCTCTGGCAGAGGGCGGCCATTAAGAACGTGCCTCTTATTTTAAGTTTTGTCTTCCTCCCCAAGAAAAGCATTTACAGAATTCCAAAGAGTGAAGAATCCACCCAGACCCGTCTCCCGGAGCTGGCAAGGACAGCCCCTCCCCGAGGGGAGCCCCTATCCCCAGAGCTCTGACCTTTCCCTCCCGCTCCGAGCCCGTGTTTGAGTGTCGCGCGCGCTCTGTGGCATTTGGCTTTTCCTGTTCCTTTCCCCGAGGTTTGGTCCCATTAATGTTTATGAGCAAATAAAACTCGGATTGCTGCTTTGGGCCGTGAGCTCACCGCAGACCTGGGGAGGGGTGTCTAATTTAACATAATTCCTCTCCTTCGACTTTCCGTGACTTCCACCGCTTCCTCCTCTGGGAGGACGAGCAAAGGAGAGGCAACATGTGGGAACAGAGGCCTCACCTTCCTCACGTGACCTTGTGCTGCCGGTCCCCTGCTAGGGCTGGCACCTGGAGTCTGAGTCGGGCCAAGTGTGGTGACACGGGTGTTGATTTTACGTTAGTCTCTACATGGACATGCATGGATGAGCCAACCTTTGGGGACACATGAACTCTGCAGCGTCATGGTGGTGTGTCACCTGTTTTCCCACAGAACGAGGTCTCGGGGCAGGAGGGGTAGATGTGAATCACACGCAGGGCTCGTTCCTTCTTTGGAGCGAGAAATGGAAACAGAGCTCCTCAACGATCAAAGCGCGTGGAACTGGTGTGTGCTGCCGTGGAGGCCCCGCGTTCGTAGCACGCGTGTCAGTGCTCCCTTCCTGAGCGCACGCGGGAATCCGCGGGATTCATGCTCATGGGCTGGGAGGAGCCGTTTCGGGGGGCCCACGGGGAGTGGTCCCGGGGGGCTGCACAGCAGCTGCACCTCACGGGAGGCGGCGGTTGGGCCGTGTCGTGGAGACGTGCCTTGAGGGAGGGGCGGCGAGTTCCTTCTGGGACTGTCGACGGGGCTGCGAGCCAGGCAGGCGGAAGGTAATTGTATCATTACCTGCCACTCTTGTCTCAAGGGGCCAAATTAGCTGACTCTCCAAAACTAGGGTGTGTTTTTGACCTTTTAATTTATAGGCTGATACAGACGCATGCTAGTTCACTCCTCGAACAGCTGAGGTGTGCTTGGCACACGGTTGAGGTTGAGAGGAGCAAAGCGTGTTCGCAGGGACACAGGACAGGCTGCAGTCGCTGCCAGAGCCCGCAGGGTGGGAAAGCGCCAGAGGAAAGGCCCCTCGTCGCATGCGAAGGCTTCGCAGAGGGGCAGGGGGAGCTGGCCCCGGGAGGATGTGAAGGATTCCGCAGGTGGAATGGCGGTGGGCCGGGCTCCCGAAGGCGGGTGTGTACGGAGGGATGAGGCATCGTGGTGAGAGGCTCTGCGGAGGGAAGTCTTGGGGAGGGGGCGGGAAGGGTGAGCCCTAACGGCTTTGAGGATGCTCAGGGGCGTTTGCTTTGAGTAAATGTGCGAGGGGCTGGCTCAGCTTTTGTTCATTCAGCGAACTGAGTGGCCACTGTGTGCTAGACACTGTACGTGTGCGTGTGCGTGCGCGTGTTATCAATGTGCTCGCTGGCTCTCAAAGTCATGGACTCATTATGTGCGTGCTGCGTGAGCTGCTGAAATTCTTGACCAGAGCGAAGACTCAGGGCTGTGGCATCTGGAACCTGGGGCTCGTGCAGACGGCACTGGGGCAGGAGAGGTAGAGACCAGAGGTGGGGAACGTGGGGAAGGACTGGGCCACCCAGCGTCAGGAGGAGACAGCCCCGGGACGGGGTTTCCCTGAGTGTGGAGGGCCAAGCAGGGGCAAACTCAGTGTTGTGGGCTGAATATTTGTGTCCCCCTCAAAACTCAGGTGTGGAAGCCCTGACCCCAGCGTGGCTGTATTTGGAGATGGGGCCTCTAGGGGAGTAGTTACGGTTGCTTGGGATCCTAAGGACAGGGCCCTGATCCGGTAGAACAAGCGTCCTTAGGAGAAGAGGTGCCGGAGCTCCCTGCAACCCACCCGTACGAGGACATAGCGAGAGGTGAGCCCCTGCGAGCCGGCGGGAGACCTGGGCAGAAACAAAATCATCCGGGACCCTGACCTTGGACTTCCAGCCTCCAGAACCGCGAGGAAATAAACACCTGACGTTTAAGCCACGCAGTCCATGGCGCTTTGTTACGGCAGCCTGAGCCCAAACACCAGTCTCTTCCGTGCCCCGGCTCATCCCAGAACTGTGTCTTCTTGCCAAGCTGCACGTCCCAGCAGTTCGATAATTGGTCCTTTAAAGGGACTTCTGCTTTTTCCCTCTCTAAACAATTCAACAGATTTGAATGGACCAGAAGAGTCGTTGAGCAATTATTTACTGATTAGCTTCCTTGTGGAGTCCAGAGAGAATTGCTGGAAGAAAATTGGTAAATTCTTTTCATTCTTTATAAAACCTAACATTATCTTGCTAATGCCTGATATTAAGAGTTCAAAGTCATCTCTATACCATTGATCTTCAAAGGAAGAGATTTCCTAATTTATTCGACAAGGCTTGAAAAGATGCGGGCGAGGTTCCCTTCCGATGGGGATTTGAGAACACCCAGCGAATCGGCATGTGGCCAGCCGCCCCCCAGCCTCGCGCCTCCTGCTCTGGGCTCCTGCAGAGTGTCCGGGCTCAGCCCAGCATGCGCCTCCCCGAGCCTCCCGAGCCCACGAGGGCAGGGCCTCTCCCGAGGGGGCGACATCGTCACTTCCATCTCTGGTCCGATGGGGAGCAGGCTCTGGTGGCCTTTGATGAGCTCATCCCAAGGAGGAGCAGAGAGGCGCCCGGCGCGGTCAGCCTCTCGAAGGGGTGGATGCTTCTGGGCTCGTGATCTTCTCTTTCCCTTCCCGAAAAAAACCCCCCCCAAGAAAAAAGAAGTCGCAACCGCCCCGGAAGCCAAAAAACCAACCGGGCCCCCGCCAATAAAAGGAACCTCCGGGGGGGGAAAACCCGGAAAACCTAAGAAAGGGTTAAAACGGCAAACTGCGGAGTAAAGGCTTAACAAAAACCATAAATAAAACCTGAGAAGTAATGGAAGTGTTTATAAGCATCTGTGGAATTCCGCCCAAGAACAGCGAGCCCCGCTGGGTGCTGGGACATTGACCGAGGTGCCGTGTTTGCCGCGGGAGAGGGAACATCCGTCTTTATTCGGCCTCTGCTCGGAGAGGCTGGACCTGGGGAAGCCACGGAGGCGTGAGCAGTGTCGCGTGGCTGGGCCTGTGGAGGGGCATTTGTCGCTGTCAGGGCAGGGCCGGTCCGAGGCTGCTGGTGTGAGTGGAACTGGCCGGGGCCTCAGCTAACCGCACATCCAGGCCTTCCTCCCGTCTCACCTGGTGGGAAGGTACTGACGTTGCAGAGATCGCGGCCGGAGCAACGTGTCCTTGTCCCACCTTCTAGCTCAGAAGCTGAAGCTGAGTTGTTTGTGGCTTGTCCAGGCCATAGGGTGGGCCGTGGTAGGAAGCTGGACAGGCGCAGCCGTCCCCAGGCCTGGGCTCTCCACCACACTTCCCTTCTCTCCGTCTTACGTCCACCTCCCCAGGACACAGTGACTGAATCTGTGCCACACCCGGCCCCGGGCAGGGCGCTGGGGGTATGGGGACACATCGGCGCGCCTCTCTCGAGCGCCTTCCCTTCGTCTCCTCTGGCTGCCCTCTGTGCCCTCTGCTGGGGAACCGCGCACAGAAGGCAGGACGCCAGACAGAGTGACCCTCATTCATTGATCCGTGCAACGAGCACTCACTGAGCGCCAACTACGTCCCAGGCTTTATGCTAGGTGCACGGTAAATACTAAAGCGTGCAAATGTTCAGTGTGAGGGGTGCATTCTAAGGGCAGCCCAGCAGGGCTGAGACCGGCAGGCGGGGCAGGGGTGGGTGGAGCTGGACCCGTGAGGAGAGGCAGGGTCTGGGCAGGACAGGCAGCTTCCAGGTGGGAGGGGCAGAGTACGCAAAGGCCCAGGGTGGGAGCGTGGGGAGTTCGCACCTGGGTCAGCAAACCGGGCGCCGGTGGCCACTCCCGGCAGCGTCTCCTGTGGGATGGGCCTGGTCCGAGCTCGGGCCTCCCCTGGAGTTTGTCGTTCTGGGCTTTGGGCTGCAGCTTGGGGTCTGACGTGCAGGCCTCTGGAGCTGGGCTGGGGCTGGGGCTGGGCTAAGCTGGGAGGACAGCCCCCCTTCTTTCCTGCCCTTGTTCTTCCCCTCCCATCTCGGGTCAGCTCAGGTCCTGTGGGCCTCCAGGAAGCCGTTGCTTTGTGAGCATCTGACCCTCCACGGCCCCAGGCCCTCCACCAGGCAGATTGGGATCAGACTGTGACCCTGTCCCGTGTCTGTCTCTTGTCCTGGTGTCCGTCTCACTGGGTTCGCTGAGGGCAGGCTGCTGGAGTCCCCAAAACCCCAGCACAGGTGGGACACATGGTGACTGGCCCCAAACTAGGATTGCCTGGTGAAATAGAGGATGCCTGGTTAAGTTCGAATTTCAGATATACAATGAATAATATTTTAGTGTAAGTATGTCCCCGATATTGGCCATAAAACTGGGTGTCCTTTTTTGTGTTGTTGTTGTTAAACTAAATCTGGCAACTCTACCCTAAAAGCTTGCTGATCGGCTATGGAAACTGAAGGGTTCTAGGCTCACGGGACATACAATTTTAGGAACTGGATTCACTAGAAGTACAGAGCGTGGCAGAGGTTTGGAGCCTGCCTTTGGGTCAGATGCTTGGGTTTGAATCTCCTCTCTCTCGCCTCCTAACTGCGGGACCCTGAGCAGTTGCTTACGTCTCCAAGCCTTAGTCTCCTTGTCTGTGGGATGGGAGTGGTGGCAGTCCCTCCCGAGCGTGAGCCTGAGCGCTAACGAGGAGTCAGATAATGCCTGGAATGTGCCAGCCCAGTGCCTGGTACTTAACGGTCTCAACAGAGCGGCGGCCACAATTATTACTGCCTTGTTATTGGTGGTGTTGTCATTGCCCCCCTATGGGGCCACGCAGGTGGCCTTGCTGTTCCCTTGACCCCTGCCTCTCTTCCTCACCTCCCGCAGGCTGGCCTCTCTGGGTGCTCCCTCTGCCCCTCCCCGCCCCGGAGTGCGTTTTCCAAGCAGACGCTGGGTTTGCTCAGACCCTCCCGGACCTGGACCCCGCCTGGAAACATTCCTGCCTCCGCCGCACGCAGCTTAGTTTGTGCCACCAACGCAGCTCTTAGAGCAAAGTCTTCGGTAGACTTTATAATGGGACATAGATCATCACAGACGGGACTCGTGTTTTACCAAGTGTTTTAGGAGGCAGATAAATCAGGTCATGAAAAGTGCATAAGGGGCATCTATTATGCAGGAGCCAGAGAATGATTATAAAGTGATCTGGCCTCAGTTTAGGCCCATGAAACTTCTCACTGCGGCCATTAAAGTAGAAAACATCCCACGCTCCCCACTCCTGAGAAGTGGGCCGGGCTGGGAGGCAGGCCTTGCCAGAGAGGGAGGCTGCAGGGTGCAGGGTGGCCTGCTTTGCTTGTGGGCACTCGGGGACTATTGCAAACTAGGACTGGGCTTGTTTGGCTGGAGAAGGATCCTGGAGGCTCTGACAGCGCAGGGGCCAGCTGAGGGCCCAGTGAGGGTGACTCTTCTGACCCAGGGCAGAAAGGTACGTGCTAGAACGTCACAGGTGAATGGTCAGAGACACTGGGACTCTGGGGTCTTCAAAAATCCCTCAGTGGTGTCATGCTTGTCTTACCTCCTGCCCAGCTGCAGCACAGACCTGACTGTCCGTGGGCTGGCATCTGCCAATTCGCTTGGCCTGGATACTGCTGGTGACCATGGGCATCTGGACCTTCTCAGGACAGGTGACCGTGACCCTGCCGACAAACCACCATGTGCCTACCCCCATCAAGCCTCAGCTGCCATGGCTGGTCCCGGACATGGCCATGATCTGTCTCTGAAAGAACCCAGACCTTACTCTGAGCCACACCTCTTGGCCCTGGACTCTGTTCTTCACGCAGGGTCCCGTGAGTGTTTCTCATCCCTACTGGACAATGTGCCGTGCTTCCTCCTCCTCCTCCTCTCACCCCACGGTGCACATGGGTCCTCCATCTGAACCTGTTGGGAGGGGGTGGGTGAGGGTCAGTTACCTGCTAAAGGTATCTCGGCAAACAATCCTAGTCTCTCCTTCCCTCTGGCGGGTCACTTTCAGCCTAGTGGTGTCTTTCTAAATTAGGGTGTGTTTCCACCTGGAGTTGGTCACTTGGCATTATGCCTACCTGTCCCTTGGAACACAGCTACAAAAAGCCATCAGAAGGAATGGGGCGAAATGGCAGGAGCTGCAGCACCTGCTGTTCTTGCTGGCGTGTCCTCAGTGGGCCAGCGGTTCTGATTTGAAGGACTGAGTGCGCTGTGGGAGCCGAGAGCTTTGTGAAGTGAGGCAGAGCAGGTGGTGGGTGTGTAGGGAAGATCTGCTCCTTCTGAAGCTCAGAGGAGCAGGATGTGTCCCCTGTGGGGTGGGCTGTCATGGTCCCCATGGCACTATTCCCCTGGGGCTTCTATCCTTTCCCCCCAAAAGTCACTATTTCACTGGGTCTTGCTTAATCCTGCCTCACTGCCAGGCAAGAACAAAAACTTTTTCCTGGGGTGGGGGAAGCAGTGAGACAACTTACTTATTAACACCATAGATCAAGGTTTTAAAGATCATATCCTTGCTTAGCCACTGACAAGTGTGTGACCTTGGAAAAGTTACTCACCCTCTGCAGGTCTCAGTTTTCTCAAGTTCAGAATGGGGGTAACGATGATCCCATCTCACACCATGCGTGCAAAGTGAGTTCTCTGGCCAGCGCTCTTCAAGGAGTGGTGTGTTATCTCCCGGATGGAGAGGTGGGTGTGGGACCTTCAGCCTCGCTTGGCCTTTCAGACATTGAAGTTTGAGGGCAAGCACTTGGTCTTCCTGGCCCTGGTTTATGCATCCATAAAATAGACTTAGTATGTGGTCAGTCAGCCATAAATGCCAGCAAGACAACTTTTCCAATGCTGAATCCATCTCTCATCGAGGTACACCCAACCCATCTACTTTAAACTTGCATTGTTAGACCTTACTACTGCTGTTATTATTACTGTTTTTTTTGAGACAGAGTCTCTCTGCGTTGCCGAGACTAGAGTGCAGTGGCACAGTCTTAGCTCACGGCAACCTCAAACTCCTGGGCTCAAGCGATCTTCTTGCCTCAGCCTCCTGAGTACCTGAGACTACAGGCATGCGCCACCATGCCCGGCTAATTTTTCTATTTTTAGTAGAGACGGGGTCTCACTCTTGCTCAGGCTGGTCTCAAACTCCTGCGCTCAAGTGATCCTCCGGCCTCAGCCTTCCAGAGTGCTAGGATTTACTACTATTATTAATGACTATAGCTAATATTTATCTAAAGCTTCTCATGCTACAAAGCACTAGGCTGAATGCTCTGTACGTGTTCTCCCATGTAAGCTCATTGCTCAGAGGTCCCTAACCTTTTTGGTACCAGGAACTGGTTTCGCGGAAGACAGTTTTTCCACGGATGGGGGTGGGGTGGAGGAGGAGGCGGAGCTCAGGTGGTGATGTGCAGCCCGGTTCCTAACAGGCCTGGGGTTGTGGGGGCCACAGCAGTAGACGATGCACCTGAGCCTTGGATGCTCAGCAACGCGCCCGAGGTCACAGAACGAGGAAGTGCAGGAGGCGGGTTTGGACCCAGGCACTGTGGCTGCAGAGCAGAGAAATAACAGGAGGCCTGCACGGCGGGAACTTTTCTAAGTCCTGCCCGTGAGCCCGCCATTCTAGAGCAGGGCGGGCGGGGGCGGGGGCGAGAAGGAATGTCTCCTGTTTCCTGCAAACCTAGGAAAAGGAGCCCCGTGAATGTGATTTCATTTTCTCTTGGATTCGAACATCAGTCAAGCTGTTGTAACTTCCCTTGAACTGAAGTCTAGTCTGGAGAGAGAAGTATTTCCCCAAACCGCTTCAGGATGTTTGCACGCTGAAAAGGACAGGCTAGCACAGCACACAGGCGAGGAAACGGGTGAGGTGCTGGCTCAGCCATTGATAAAAGGAGCTTGCGTTTTGCTTCTCAGTCATTTTGCACACAGTGGAAGGAAAGTTTAAAAGACATTGCCTGGGGCTCAGGCGAGGCAAGGGATTCTACCGTTTGTGTCCTGAGGAAGGAAACAAGAGGACACGTGAGGCATGTGTCCGTGGGGCTGGAGCTGGGCTTGTTTACAGATTTATAGGTAGATAAGGCTAAGTTGCCACCAAGCCAGGATGCCTCTGAGAGTGAAAGAAGGTGCTCTTAAGAATTCTGCTGGGATGATAGGCACTGAGCTGGGACTGTCCTTGGGTACAATTGCAGTTGCCTCTCGAGAGCAGATCCTGTTTGTCTAGCGTGAGTTATGTCCACATTTAGAAGTCGCATGAGAGATTACCTAACGTCACTGAGGTCAACGGTTAAAAGGCAGAGGTGTCTCTTGGAACAGGAGAGCCACAGAGCTCTCTGGAAGGCCGGAGGACTGCTGAGCTGTGAGCATTTGAGAGTTTCTGCACTTGGATTCTACCACCTAACGGGGTTTTCTACAGATTTGGAAATCACTTCTCAAATTCCAACTTTGTAGTGTTCCGTGTGTGCGTAGGTGTGTGTGTGTGTGTGTGTGTGTGCGCCTGTGTGTGTGTGCGCGCGTGTGTGTGTGCGGGGTGGTGGAGGCAGGATGCTGAGAACCGACGTTGCGGAGCAGTCGTTGGGATGCGCATAGAAGGGCGTTCCTGGCTCAGCTCCCCCAGCTCCCGACAGCGGAAGGTGCTGGACAGGGCTCCTCCTCCCTCCCACAGGGCCATGTAGGGGCTCGAGTCTCGGCTTGCTCTGGACTTCTAGGATGGTCCTCGTGCCATCATGGGATGAGCACTCAGGCAAATTGCCATAGTTTCTGAAAGAAATAGGCAGAGACTTGAGGGCTGTGGCTTGGGTACTGTCCGCTGTTGTGTATGAAAAAAACACTGATTAGCTCTACATTATCCTAGGTCTTGGGCTGTACAGATCCATGTTTAAGTGTCACAGTGAGTTTGACAGTACGTGGCTGGCGTTGGCTTTCCCAGCTGACATCTCCCAGCTCTGCCTGTGTCGGGAGGGATCGAAGCTATTCTCTCTGGTCCCAGATTGAAAGATCACAGGGAAGGGCTCTGATTGGCTTGGCTGGGTCACGTGCCTGTTTCTGGCCAATCACTGAGGTCAGTGAGGTGGTGCCTGATGACAGCCCACATAGGTCAGAGATCCACCCACTCATGGCCATTCGTAGTGGCTGGAGGTGACAGACACAGAAATTGGCAGCTCCACTTCCTTCGGTGTGATGGCAGGAGGCAGAAAAGTGATTCTTTGCAAGAGGATGGTATGTTCTAGAAAGGGGAAGAATGTGGCAGGGAGACTGTAGTGGCCTAGGACACGTTTTTGCTAATAGCAGTGGAGTCGTAGTTGTGACATAAGTCTTTGCTACTGAATAGAAGGGACAGTGTTGCTTGATTGCTAGTGAGGCTAAATATTTTTATATGGCCACAGACTTTTGGCCATTTGCATTTCTTCTTTTGTGACTTGCCTGTCTGTGGCCTTGGCCCCTTTTCCGTGGCCGTTGCTGAGTATTTCAGAGGAGGAGTGGGGCGGGGGGGAATCTGAGTTTGCCATTTTCCACAGCCACTGGGTGGTCATTGTGTCGACTCTACTTACTCCTGCTTGGAATAAACCCAGCTGAGCCTTCAGGAAATCCAAGAAAAAATGCTCTCTCCTTAATCAAATTTCTTGTCTTATGAATGATTGTTAAATATTTTATGGGAGAATTGTAATTACCAATTAAAGCCAATATCAATAGCCTCAGATAATCAGTGTGCAGCGCTAATTAGAAGGTACTGAGTAACCCTCTGAGTATCTGCAGTGACTGCGGAATTGCCGTGCTCATCGGCACGCTGAGCGGGCAGGTGGGCGTGCCGGCCGGGGCGGTGCACACGTGTCCGTGTCAGAGCTGAGTCCAGGGGCAGGGTACACGCAGCGTGGCAGGAATCACTTTGCCGATTCAGAGGATTCTGCCCAGGTGACCTGCCTTGCTTGGTGGGTGACACTGTGGGCCGGATTGCACCTTGCAGGGTGGTGTCTGGGCTAACGCTCGTTAGGTGTCAGAGTCCTGTGGGCAGAGCCCCGGGCAGGAGGGTGAGCTCCTGGGCAGAGTCTGGCCCTTTCTAGGCCGGTTCCTTGCTTGGGAATGAAGGGAGTTGGTGCTGGGGATGCCGAGGGCCTCCTGAGGCTGACGCCGGGGACTCTCAAAGGGAGGCTGTGGAGAGAACTGTGCCCGGGCTGTGACAGGCCAGGGCTGCCTCTCCCCTGGGGGCGCGTGCTTCCACGTGGCCTCCGTGAGGGGCAGGAGTGGGCAGTGTGCCGCCCAGTGCCTGGCCAGACAGAGCCCAGTTTAGCCCGTGATTGGGTTGAGCTGGAATCCATTTCGCCTTTCCAAGTAAAGACATTTCTTAAGAAAGCAGTGGCAGTCATTCTAAGTTATGTCTCTTCCAGAAATTAAGTACCTGGAATATTAAAATGTTTGGCTCTGACTTTCAGGCCTCCAGGGGACAGTTCTTTAGAGAAAACTCCTTCTGTGTGAGACAGAAAGGTCCGTGGAGAGCTCCAGCGGGTGGTGGGCTTTCTCTGAGAAGCCTGTCTCCCAGGCTGTACGTTTTGTTCGTGGTCTGAATGTTAAGCAGGATGCCGCAGGTGGCTGGCATCAGGCAGGGCCTGTGGCTCGATCTGCAGGGCACACCTGGGGGAAGGTCTGTGTTCCTGGGTGCTGGGCCGCCCCTCGGTGGACCCAAGGACCCTGCGGAGGCTGCAGTGCCCCACCGCTAGAGCCCTAGGGCACTGACCGGCTGAGACGCCCAGTTTTCCAGAAGTAGGCGGTGGCATCTGGGGGACATCTGATCTATCTGTGGGAACTTTTAAAAAATCCAAAATTTCAACTAGAAATTCCACTTCTTAGTGTCTGTTCTAGAAACATAGTCCTACACGTGTGCGAAGACTGATCTATGCAACTGTTTGCTGCAATTTGCTTCCAACAGTGACAAATGGAAACAACCTTAAACGTCCCGAATATGAAATAAGTGGCAGAATCGCCATAATTAGAACCCGTTATTAAAGTTTAAAAGTCCTTAAGCTAAATACGTATACAGCGCTGCGGAAAGATCTCCAAGCTTTGTTATTAAGTGAAAAAAGTGAAGTTGCGGAATAATTCGTATAACATACCATTTATGTTTAAAACCTTTCGTAAATGTTAACTTTATTTCTCTATGTGCATAAGAAACCAGGCAAAGCAGACTGGACACGGTGGTTGTCCCAGGAGGGGCTGGGATTAGGGGTGGCATCCCGGGGGGCTTTTGTTTCATACCTATAGTTTGAATACTCATCAATATTTCTCAAAACTACTTGTATAATTAAGAAGATTATAAAAAGACAGGAGGTGATTGATGCTTGTTATACAACCGTTGTTAAATACGGAGAAATGTCGCCGCGTCCCGCTGTCGGCATTTTGCTGAGTTTCCTCCAGGCCGTGTCTGCCTCACGCGCTGTGCACGGCGTGAAGTGTGCTGTTGAGGTACGTGCAGGTTTGTGTCCTGCCTTTTCCTCTTCACGTTTTGTCATAAACACTTTCTGTGCTATTTCAAACTCTTCATAAATATCTTTAATAGCTGCATAATTTTCCATCGTGGCTATTTAACTATTTCCCATTTAAAGAGTGATCTCTGTTTGCCTGGGAAACCTTCCACCTGTCTTGTGAGACAACTTGAATCGTTAGCATTTCCACGCCTGGTGCAGCGTCTGCTTTGTGTGGCGGAGTCAGAGTGTGTGTGTGTGAGCATAAGTCTGTATGAGTGTGTGTGTGTGTATGTGAGAGTGTGAGTCTGTATGTGTGTGAGTGTGTGTGTGCGTGCGAGTGTAAGTCTGTATGAGTGTGTGTGAGTGTGTGTGTGTGTGTGAGAGTGTGAGTCTGTATGTGTGTGAGTGTGTGTGTGCGTGCGAGTGTAAGTCTGTATGAGTGTGTGAGTGTGTGTGTGCGAGTGAGTGTGAGTGTGTGAGCATGTGTGCGAGTGTGAGTGAGTGTGAGTGTGTGAGTGTAAGTCTGTATGAGTGTGTGTGTGAGTGTGAGTCTGTATGAGTGTGTGTGCGAGTGTGAATGTGAGAGTGTGTATGTGTGTGAGTGTGAGTCTGTATGAGTGTGTGTGTGTGTGAGAGTGAGTGTGAGTGTGTGTGTGTGTGCGCGAGTGTGTGTGTGTGTGTGTGCGTGTCTGTATGAGTGAGTGTGAGTGTGCGTGTGTGAGTGTGAGTGTGAGAATGCGTGTGTATGAGAGTGTGAGTGTGAGTGAACGAGCCACGGGAAGCCGAGGCACTGTCTAAGGGTGGGCTATCCGTGGCCCTAGAGGTCACTCAGGCAGGAGGGTTTGGCCACACGGTCAAGCCAGAGGCCGACAAGCCGGGTCAGAGCACCTTCTGGACTCAACGGCACTGTCCTGGGAAGTCACTGACAGCAGATGGCACGGACACGCTCTGTGCTGGGGCCCTGGAGTCCTGGGGTGGAGACCTACCTTGACGCTAACTCTGTTTCCCTCCCTGGAAAACTTTTTCCCCAGCCTGAAAGCCGTTTTGTGACCTGCGTGCAGAAAAGGAGGTTTCGGAGGTACGTTCTCTGTGTGATCAGGCCCCTAGAGTGCTTCCTGTGGGCAGTCAAGGGGGAGCTGTGCCCATCCCTCCGCCAGGCCTCAGTTTTCTGCTCTGAAAAATGGACGTATTTGTATCAGTTAGGATCTCAGCAGGGAAGAAAGAGAAAACCCAAAAGGGCAACTTCACGGAGCTTAAGGAAGGAGGCTTCACAATGATGTGGGCAGGACTAAGGGTCAGAACCCGGGAACAATTACTGCCCTTAGGCCTGAGGGGGAAGGAGAAGGAGATGAGACGTAGTTACGGGGGAGGCTGCCAAGCAGAATCCGTGGCCCTAAGCTGTTACTGGGAACTGAGATTTGGCATGAAGGCAGCTGGGGAAGAAACACCCTGATCTCTCTTCCTCCCACTGACTGCTGGCACCTCCCATTGACAAACCCAACCGCAAAGCCAGAGGACAAGGGACCCGTCGGTATGGGCCAGCACGCAGAGCACAGGGCAGGGTCGAGGAGGGGCAAGAGTGGACCTGCAGGGCGAGTGGAGACTTCGCAGCCTACTCAGCCCCTGCTCTGCTTCCAGGGAAAAAGCTACGTCCTCAGTGCGATGCAAACACCAAGTCCCAGCAGCTGTCGGATCTTCCTGCGAGGATGTCAATCCAGTTACGCTCCCGCCAGGAACTGGCTTAAACCGTTAACCTCTACCGCGTCCTTTGCATAAGGCAGCGGGGAAAGGGAGAACAGAATAAATAATTAACGTGAAGGCAAAGCTGCTGCAGGAGGCTTTGCCCTGGTCATGAGGATTAAGTTGACAGTCGTAGCTTTGGTTTTTCACCAGCCGTTCAGTGTACCGTTGATGCGGCACCTTGACTGGTCGGCTTGTTATTTTCTTAACCTGGTGATGTGACCCAAACCTTGGCTCACACAGGATCGAGATACTGTCGAGTGCGTGCATTGCCCTTGTTTCTGTCACCATGACCTCTTCGTGCACGGACCTATTGCCCACATACTGGGGTGACTGCGGAAATAGGTGACCGGCCTGTCCACAGACAGGCCCTTTCATCCATGTGGTTGTCGGGAGCCTTCTGCGCAGTGAGTGCCGTCTGGGGAAGACACGTGTGGGCATGAATAGAGTCACACACGCTAAACTCACTCCGAGGGGTCTTTTCTCATACCGGCTTTGTCGCTGATGTTTCAATGTTATTCTACGTTTCTGATCAGTCGTCCGCTTGTTAGCGACTCATTATAACTCAGGGCGGATTTATCAGACTAGTCTTTCTTCCGCGTGATGGGCACCTACGTGTATTTCCTAAGATTGTGCCCACTGGGAGGATTTCCCTTCGCCACTGTCTTAGGGTCACCTCGATGGGACTGCAACATATCGTCCGTTCTGACTCAGCCCGCCGTGCAAACGTCAGTACACAAGGCCATGCTGTCCCCTCTTACTTATCGATTATACGGACTCTCTGTGGAGCGTGGGTCGAGACAGAAGCGGGAAGCAGCGGGGTAAGTGCCGAGGGGGCTGAGCCACCTACTGTGCAATCTACCCTCACCTGCTGCACCTGTTCAGGTGCGATCGTACGGACACCATGTCCATCTGACAGTGGGATTCTGCTGTGCACCTCCAGTTTTATGAGTCAGTGGGTCACGTAACTCCATGACGGGTGATTTGTGTCACATGTCACTTGGTGTCCTGTCATTCAGTGTTTGGTCTTTGCCGGGGCTTAGTGAGGAATTAGAAGCTGCTTTTCAAGTGGAGAACTACTACCAGGATGATTACTCTAAAACCTTGGAATTGGTGCTATAATTTCCCTGCTAGGGCTTGCTAGAGGCTCTACACAACATCTGTATCTGCCGCAGGTATTTCTAGTACAATTGGGTATCCCGGCTCACCAAATAATAGAGCAGTTTATTGGCAGGACCTTCTGCAGAAACCAAACTTTTCTTGATGCAGATCCCTCTCCAACGGGAAAACTTATCAGCTGTCAAGCAAGAGGTCAGAGCGAGATGCCCAAAGGTAGCGTACGTTTCCTCCACAATGCAAGGATGTCTCCAGACATCGCCAGGTGTTCCCGGGAGGACATGGCTTCCAGCGGAGCATCCCTGCCGCAGCGTGAGGGCCCCGGCACGGTGCGCCTTCATCAGCACCACGGCCCGGTGATGCTCAGACTCGGGCTTTGTGCTTGGTCCTCAGCCACATCTGTCCTGCCACCGCAGATGACAAGGAACCCCTTCAAAACCTGCCATGCATTCTGCCTCATTTTCTACCCTTTCTTTTGCTCAGAAATTCTTAGTTTCCATTTTGCCCTTTTTTGTGCGTATTCTCTCTAGAGCAGTCAGCAGCAGCTGGCCTATCCCAGGGTTTCTGTAATCACCGTTGCTATTATAGTGACAAAGTACAAGAGCCACTTCCGCTACCAACACTTGTCTTCCGCCTGCACCCGTCATACGCCGCCCAATGACAATGTGACAGGTGATGCCGCACACTGTCACCACCTGCCCACCCTTGGAGGGAAGCTTATCCGTGCTGCCACCAAATAAGTGAGTAGCTCAATCCCCCAGTCCCCTTTTTTGGGGCCTGTTTCCTGGGGCCACTTCCAGTACCAATTATTGTGGAAGTCAGGAGAAACGGCACACTCGAAAGAGTAAAGGGAGGTTAATGAAAGGAATATTATACAGGTGTGAGCCGGACAAACGGAACGAACAAAAACACGGTGCAGCGCTCAGGAACTAGTAAGAGCAGTGAGGTCACCTCTTCTAAACTGGGGGAGGAAAGGGAAGTAGCTGTTCCGGGGACCCAGAGACAGCTGCAGGTGAGGCGCGAGGTCTCTCGAGTTGCCGTGGCCTTAGGTAGCGAGATACGGCCACCGCGAAACTGCTGCTGGAAGGAGAGGAGTTGGGGGGATAAATACTTCACCTTTCTCCCTCCCACCTTCTGATCTCCTGGGGCCTCCCGTTGGCTGGGCCGGACGCCAGACAGGAAGGAAGCCCGTCGATGCCGTCTGTGCGGGTCAGCCTCCGCAGGCGCAGGGCAGGAGTGGGAAGGGTGGAGAGAAATAAGGACAAACCAGGACCGGGCTGAGCAGGGGAGGGTCATCC
>NW_012149208.1:1810323-1811034 GCF_000956105.1 Propithecus coquereli
TCCACCTGTCTTGTGAGACAACTTGAATCGTTAGCATTTCCACGCCTGGTGCAGCGTCTGCTTTGTGTGGCGGAGTCAGAGTGTGTGTGTGTGAGTGTGTGTGAGTGTGTGTGTGTGAGTGTGAGTCTGTATGAGTGTGTGTGTGAGTGAGTGTAAGTCTGTGTGTGTGCGAGTGTGAGTGTGAGAGTGTGTGTGTGTGAGTCTGTATGAGTGTGTGTGAGTGAGTGTGAGTGTGTGAGTATGTGCGTGAGTGTGAGTCTTTATGAGCAAGTGTGTGCGAGTGTGTACGAGTGTGTGTGTGAGTGTGTGTGAGTGTGAGTGTGTGTGAGCATGTGTGTGAGTGTGAGAGTGTGAGTGTGTGAGAGTGTGTGAGTGTGTGAGTGTGAGTGAATGAGCCACGGGAAGCCGAGGCACATGTCTAAGCGTGGGCTATCCGTGGCCCCAGAGGTCACTCAGGCAGGAGGGTTTGGCCACACGGTCAAGCCAGAGGCTGACAAGCCGGGTCAGGGCGCCTTCTGGACTCACGGCGCTGTCCTGGGAAGTCACTGACAGCAGATGGCACGGACGCGCTCTGTGCTGGGGCCCTGGAGTCCTGGGTTGGAGACCTACCTTGACACTAACTCTGTTTCCCTCCCTGGAAAACTTTTTCCCCAGCCTGAAAGCCGTTTTGTGACCTGCGTGCAGAAAAGGAGGTTTCGGAGGTACGTTCTC
>NW_012149208.1:1814349-1821778 GCF_000956105.1 Propithecus coquereli
TATACAATGAAGATAAAATTTTAATCTAAAAAATTGAGATCAGTATTGTTAAAGTTTATATTTATGCATTTTTCCACGAATAGCATTTAATAATATTGATATATTAGAACGAATCAAACATTTTCCCATTTAACAACTGATAATAATTTAACAATAATAATAAAAATAATAGCTAACATTTATTTTGTGCTGTTTACATATTAGGTGCCATAGTAAATGCCTTGCAGGCATCGGTTAATTGAATTTCTTTTTAATTGGTTACACGGGAAAAAGCATGCTTTGCCAACAAATAAATTAATGACATGTTTGTTGGTGCTATGGCTTGTGTGTGTCTCCCAAAGCTCATGTGTTGGAAATTAATCCCCAGTGCAGCAGTATTGAGAGCTGGGACCTTTGAGAAGTGATCAATGCCACCATCAGAGGAGTGGGTTTGTGATAAAGGTGAGTTTGGCGCTCTCTGGCTCTCTCTTGCGAGTGTGCTCTCTCCCTCTCCCGCCTTCCGCCGTGGGATGACACAGCAAGGAGGCTCTCACCTGTGTGGCTCCTTGATCTTGGACTTGCCAGCCTTCGGAACCACGAGCCAAATACATTTCTGTTCATTATAAATGACCCAGCCTGTGGGTTCCTATTTTAGCAGCACAAATAGCACTAAGACGGTTGGGGACCGAATATCCATTAAAATGCAGATTGAAATTTAACTCCGTGGTTCAACATCAAACAGGCTGCTCATGACCTGGGATTTTGGATTCTTGCATTTTGGGCTAAAAAACACAAATGGTTTATTTTTACATTTGCACGATATTTTAAATGACAAGATAAAAGAGATGGCCTCATGCTGTTATTTGTAAACACTTTGCCACAAATAACATATTGCATCTGTGGGTCGAATTTATTTCCAACGAACAAAAAGCCAAATTGGATATAATTGTCACTATATTTTCTTTTTGAAACATTCCAGTTTTGAAGTAGTAAAGACATCTAGATGCATTATATGTGATTTCTGATCAGATGGACGCAACGTATTTATATGGCAAAAATCACCTGGAATGATTTTGCAGAATTATCCTTTTTTACAGTCTTCATTAATGTGTCGTATTTTAACATCAGTGTTTCTTAGCTTCCTGACTTT
This sequence comes from Propithecus coquereli, assembly GCF_000956105.1. Taxonomy (NCBI): domain Eukaryota; kingdom Metazoa; phylum Chordata; class Mammalia; order Primates; family Indriidae; genus Propithecus; species Propithecus coquereli. The sequence continues at coordinate 1,815,479 of NW_012149208.1, forward strand.
ACCAATGGTCCTTTGTGAGTATAAATTAAATAATGTATAACTAGCAATAGGAACGTTTAAAAAGGGTATAACGACCTAACCCTATAACAACCTAACCCGGTGGCAGCTAGCACTTGTTCAGCTAAGTTACGAACTGATTATGACACTGATTTGTGAGCAGGTTCCTATGGTGTCCGTAGACTGTCATTCTTGTTCTCACGGTGTACATCGAGGAGACCTTTAATTTTTAAAGGGTTATTTTATGTAATTATTTCTTAAGAATGGAGGAGGAAATCCTCGAATGTGGATTTGAACGCCTGCTACCCGCTGTAACACCACAGAAGGTGCGTAGACGGCTGTTCGTGTTGGGCCGACAGGGGCCGCTCCGCTCCACCTCTGCCACGGCTGGTGCTGCTGGGCCACCGTAGCTTTGCAGGAGCTGGGCGGGGACCCCCAGGCCCCAGAGTGGAGCTTTCGGGAAGTCAAATGTCCAGCACGTCAGAGCTGGAAGGGACACTGGGGTCATGTGGTCCACACCTCTTTAAATAGTCTGTCCCGAGGAGGAAGCAGAATCCCAGGATTGACCAGTGTCGGAGCCGTGATGAAAGCAAGTCCTGTCACTTGTCTCTTTACAAACAGTCCCAGAAAACGCTTGCCGCTGAGCACGTCCCCACCTGCCCCAGGGTCGCCGATCCCCACGTCCTGCGGCCAGCATGACGGCTTTCTGGGTCAGCTGGGCCACGTGGCCGGCTGAGGCCGGTGAGCAGTAAAGACGGGGATCAATCCCTGGAACGCAGAGATGATTTCGGATCCTGTCCTCTGACGCGTTCCGCGCCTCTCGAGTAGCTTTAGGTACATGCGATTCTCTTCCAGATTTAGATAGCATCACCCAGAGAGCCTTCTTTGAAGCCAGAAGCTGCTGGCAACTGGACGTTGAGATGCACTGATGTCTTTGCACCAGGCTCTGTGTCCTATTTGGAGAAGCAGTGTGGCTTTCCACGCGACAGTCTTTGCGATTCACAGGACAGGCCCAGAGAGCCTGGAGCGTCTGACGTAAAATGCAGGACACAGTGGCTGCCTTTCCCCGTCGTCAAGGTGCCCCAGCGGCGGGGCTAACTTCCTTGCCTTGAAACACTTTCCAAAGCCTTTTAAAATTGGGGCTTTACCTTCTCTTGCTTTTTTCCGTAACAGAAGGCTCTCTGTTCTCTGAGGAAGATTGGAGGTAATCTTTCTGCTGCCTGGTGGCTCTGTCGGCAGCCTGCATAGCAGATAAGCCAGGTTGGCAGTGGTCTTGGGGCGGGCAGAAGAGCGAACTGTACACAGAGATGAAACTCTCTGAGCAGCTGTGCCCGCAGCAGTGGCAGGGCCAGCTCGTTTGGTTCTGACAGTTTTCTGCAAAGTGTAGTGAAAATTCCATTCCTGTTCATTCAGAGAGGTGCCGGCTCCCTCTTGCTGTTCCGCTCAGGCTAAGACTGAACGCGAGTTCGGAGCGGCTGCCTCAGTGGTTCTTTGGAGCCGTGGTTCTTCTCTGTGGTTCACAGAGCTCCCTGAGAGTCAGTGAAAGAGACGGCTCATCCCCTCCGCAGATGCTCGCTGCGCACACACCGCGTTTGGGAACGCTTTCGGCGGCGGTGGCTGGAAGTTCACAGGTTATCCAGAAATCCGCACCCTTGAGGTTGAAGACACGGGGGTATGAACACATCCACGGTCCAGGCTGGTGGAGAGTTGGACCAGCGACAGTCCCGGCTACATGGCCTGCTGCATCCGGATGGAGAGCCAGTGCCGGCCTGGGTGTGGCCCGCGTGGGGGACGCCTTCCCGTGGGGAAGAGGTGGCCGCTAAAACCCTTCTCTTGGTGTTTCCTCCTTGGGCTCCCAGCTTTTTTCTTCTGCTCCGCTGACTCGCATGCCTGCTCCTCGCCTCTTCCGTGGTTCTGATTTTAGCCTTTGTGTCTCCTCCCGTCTCCCCGAGTAATCTTGGCCATCCTTCGGCCTTTTGCCAACGTTTCCCCACCTGAGTTTTCAGTCCGACGTTCTCTCTGGAGCCCCAGACTCCTTTCTAGTTGTCGCAGAGGAAGACACGCTCGAAGCCAGCACCCTCCCAGAGCCCCATCCCCCCACGACCCACCCACTCCGCTCCCCTCTTTGTGCTTCTTCGCTCAGCTGACTGCCTGCTAGAACCCCAGGGCACCATCGATGGCCCCCAGGGTGTCACCGTGGGCATGCGTTCCTTCCTCTGTCCCCAGTTCCATGGCCCCGTTCTGGCCCCATCCTCACCCTCTGGACGGGTCCAGACTCCTTCGTGCAGCTCGTAGCCCACTTGTCCCTTGAATCACACGTACTACTGCCAAGTAGCTTTCTAAGTCGTCACCGTGCTACCTCCAGGTTTAAAAGCCTTGCTGGCTCCGTTCCCTGTAGATCGTAGACTCCAGCGCAGACGCGCTCACGGCCCTCCACCGTCAGAACCCAGCTGCGGCAGATGCCGCTGATCCCTGCTCATCTCCCTCGGTGTCACCGCGGCAGCACACGCAGGCCACCTCCCCCTGCCAGTACCTGCGTCTCTGTGTCTGAGGGCCCCTCTGCCGGGACACTCTGTGGGCTAGAATCAACACCCACCTCACTCCTGAGAGCAACCCTCCATAAGAGCACGACCGATGGGGACGGATACGTACATATCCCAGCTTCCTCGGCTCCTGGGGTAACTCCAGGCACCTGCGCTGGACCAGCCCCCCCAGTTCCCTCACAGGGTTAAGCTCCAGTAGCCCCGGGCTGGCGTTCCTAGGGACCCCTCCCAGAGACACTGCTTGTGCTCTGGTCTTCGTTTAGGTCACCAGCTGACCTTCTCCTACTGGGCCCCCTTACGAGGGCCTCTGCCTTTCCCCGGCCCACTCCTGGTTCCACCTGTCTTCGCACCTTAGCTCAAGCCAGGCCCTCCACCCGAGGCGTGTCCCCGTCGCTGCCTTCTGAAGCCCTGCCATCGTTAGGTTCACCTGAAACGTGGCCTCTTCTGGAAGCCTTGCCAGGGACCCCAGCCAGCACTCCCACCACCCTCTGCTGGCGCCCTCCCCGCATTGTGTTGCTGCCTGCTGGATAGGCACGAAGGCACGAAGCCTTTTTGTGTCTGTATCCCCTGCAACACCTCACCCGGGGGTTGGCGCTGGGGCCTTCAACCCGTGCTGGCTGCATGAACCCCCACCCCCACCTCCCCAATCGCCGTGAGCCCGTCCTCCCCCCCACTCTGCCCGGGTGCTCATTCTGAGACTCAGCGGCCAGTCCCCATGTTCCTTCTTTGGAGACAAGTTGAGTCTCCTCCTCTGAGCTGTCCTCCAACCTAGAGGCCGAGAAGGGCTCTTAACATTCACAGGCAACTGCTACGTTCGGACGGTGAACCATGCATCGGGCACGGTGCCCACAGGGATAGAGAGCCACAAGGTAAGCCTTGAATTCAAGGTGTCAGTCCGTTGGTTCAAGGCTGGGCGCACTTTTTCTATGAAGGTCAGATAGTAAATATTCCGGGCTTTGTGGGAAACACATGGTCTCTGCCGCATGTTCTCCTCCTCCTGCCCCTCCTCCTCTTTCTTCCTCTTCCTCTTCTTTTTACAGCTCCTTAAAAATGTAAAAACCATTTTTAGTTCTCAGGCACTACAAAACAGACCATGGGCTGAACTGGCCCGCAGGCCACGGTGTGCCAACCCTCGCGTCAGCTCCACGATCCACCCACCCAGCATTTGTTGAGCGCCTACACTCTGCCTGGCACCCATTTGGCAAAGTTGCTCCTTCCTACGGGTCCCCTGCTCAGGCTGGGCACCTATCCGGCAGGTGCTTGAAACTGTTCATGAGAAGGCGGAGTGGGTGGGCACGGTGCAGACCCCGTCCTGGGCTGGGGACCCTGTCTGCGGTCCTTGCTTCCTTGCCGCGGGGCTGCTGTCGCCCAGCGTGGCTCTCGACTGCGCTGCAATTTTAATTTCCGCTGGAGTTCGGCTGTCCCTTCCTTCCTAAGTGGCTGCTCGTTCTTACTGAATTTTTTGTGTAACGGCATAGTCTTATCTCTGCTTTTACTTTGGAGACTGACCCCATGTTAACCTCCTGATGGGCTCTATCCTTTACCTCTTCCCCTCCGCGTTTGTGACATGCCTGTTATCGCTGCCTCCCTCTTCTGCTGCGCTTCTCCTCCATTCCTGCCTCGCAAGGGCCTTCCCAAGCATCCCTGGTGGCCTGTCTCGCACTGATGTCAAATCTCTTCCGTCACTGGTCCCTCGGGCTCTGCAGTGGCACAGGCCCCGACATGGGCCTGAGGTCAGAGCGGTCGGTAGGGGATGAGGTGTCCGCTTGCTGCTGCGACCCAGAGCTGTTCGCACTCAGGGTTTCCCGAGTGCCAGCCCCTGGCCTGCCCTGTCCACCAGGGTGGGTGCCCTCAGCCTTCATGGTGAATCCGACCCCTGGACATTCTTGTCCCCTTCACATCAAAGGACTTATATAATGGTTCATTTGGTCTTTGCAACAGATAACACAAAATTCTTTCTATGAAGAACTCTTCTTTAATGCTTGGATACACGATAAACACAAATTTAGGCCTTAAATCCCTCCAACCTCGCCCCCTTACCACCATTCTTTACCTCTAGTTTCCCATTCTACAGAAATCCACTCCCACAAAGAGGAGAAATAATTTGCACATCCCAAAGTTTCCCCTGCTTTGCAGAGGAATTCATTGCCAGCTTTTATAAAGTAGCGAGCTCCCTTAGTGCATGTTAAGTGGTTTTATTTGCAGGGTTTTGATTCAGGTATAACTTTCCGGGAGCGTAGGGACTACATAAAGTGCGGCATATTCACGCTCACCTGGAGAAAACCGTTGCCCCACGTACATGAGGAAAAGATCATTTGCAAGTCTGATGCGGATGTTCTACCCCCCAAATCCCACAGGGCAGTTAGTTCACATTCCAGAATGCAGATTTCTCCTACTCTTTTATCTTAAGAAGCTCACCTGTAAAGATCTGTCTTTGGAATGCAGGAAAGTCAAGATCTGAGGATTTGGGTCAAATGTGGCTATGATCCATTCAAGGAGTTCGACAGATCACGGTGGTATTTGAACAGAACCCTCGGAGAGCTCTCCCCACCGAAGCGGACCTTGTATCAGCTTTCTCTTTGCTCAGAGGTTCCTAACCTGGTGTTCTCAGAGCCCAGTGAGTCCAGCTGTGGGCTTCAGGGATCCACCAACCCTCTGGAAAGGCACGTGGTTTTGTGTAGCTGCGCTTATGTGTGTTCTTTTGGGGAGAGAGTCTAGGGCTTTTCTTTGGAGGTGCAAAGGAATTGGGAGTGAGCTCTTTTGGCTCACCTGTGGTGTGGGCTCAGGAGATTAGATGTTCCATGAGGGTGGGCATTTGGCTTGTTCTCTGCTGGGTCTGCAGCTCCTGGAGCAGGGCTTGGTATGTCATAGGTACTCAGTGTCTATTTGTGGGTCGCATGATTTGATAGGTGAATGAATAAAATGGCTGCATCAGAACTTAACCTGGGCTTCTGTGATCCCAGAGCACTCTGCCTCGCATCCTCTGGAAGGCAAGAAGCTGCTTTGGTTTTCTAGGCAGGCTGGGCTGGGAGCTGGGCATGGAGGAGGAAGGAAACGTCTGTATTCACCGAAGACCCAAACTGTGAATCAAAGACGCACATCACTGCAAAGGAAATCTCAAAGCAATAAGCAAAGCAAAGACTGCAAGAGGAAAGACAAATTGGATTTTCCGAGGCTCGCTCTCTGAGCAGTTGCCTCTGAGCCTGGGGAGGGCGTGGGCTCTGGCCAGCCTGGACGCTGCGGGCAGGACTGCAGCACAAAGTACTTCTGAAGCGACTCTGCAGTGGGAAGCCGCTGCCTTGGGCTGGCGCGGGCTCTGGTGAGCAGGGCATGCACCAGTCTGCTGCCACGCTCTTCTGTTCTAGAAGTACTGCCTGGGGCTACCTTGGCCCCTGAACGAGGCAGCCTGCAGAGGTGGAGAAGGGTCAGAGGGCCTGGGGTCTGGGTCTGCCTCCAGCCCTCGGTGTAGCCTGGCCCACCTGCCTCCTCACTCTGGCGGTCAGGCCCTCTCTCTTTCTGCAGAAAGCTTAGCAGTGTCTGTTTTTCCTCTTCCCAGCGTCGGTTGGGGGAGGCAGGCAGGAGCTGTGCCCAGGCTTTATAAATTGTAAAATGACTTTGCACTTGAGGAAGCGGGGACCCAGCTGAAAGTGCTGGACGGGACCCTCCCGCGTGGGCTGTGGGTCTGCGTGGTCCTACCCTGTGGTCAGCTGGCCCAGCAGCGGCTCCTTGTGTGCTGGGGCTGCCTGGGGCATGCACGGGC
>NW_012149208.1:1825193-1825914 GCF_000956105.1 Propithecus coquereli
CATAATGGGAAACACAAAAATCACGTCTCCTCTACGGAAGAATGTAGAACCGTTTAGTGTTGCAACCGTGCACTGACTCGAGCTGGCAGTTCACGCAGCATCCGGCAATATGAAGTGACTCTGTCTCCCTCAAACATTTAAAATGTCCCGTGGCACCCTGTGAGTTTGCTGTGGCCCCCGGGGGGCCTTGGTGCATAGTTAGAGAACTATGGAAATAGGATGATATTGTACATGTATTTTATATATTTAAAATGTTTTGTAGGATTGTATGATGCTATATTTGTATATATCACATATTACTGGACCCTATCATTGGACTTTACCACCATTAATAAGTTTTCTCTATCACAAACCTTGCTATAATGCATGGGTTTGTAGGTAAATCTTTGAGCACATTTTTTTACCAGGATAAGTTCCCAGAGAGGAACAACGAGGTCAAGGGTAGTTACGTGTTAAGGACAGTTAATAGGAGTCACCCTGTTTCTCTGACAAGGCTGCGCCAGTTCGTGTTCTCGGTACGCATGCACGGGCCCAGTTCCCACGCCGCCCTCAACACTCGGTATCGTCGTTCCTTTTAATCTCTGCCAGTCCCATGGCCTCTGCCTGCTTAATTTGCCTCTCTCAGGTTATTAACAAGCTTGAAATTGTTCATATTTTATTAGTCTTTTCTGAATTTCCTGTTTATATCTTTTGTTCATTTTTCTATTGCGGTAGTGATGAT
>NW_012149208.1:1825964-1828641 GCF_000956105.1 Propithecus coquereli
GTTTTGTGACCATGAGGGAGGCTGATCTGAGGACAGAGCTAACACAGCAGCAGAGCAGAGAGGAGCACAAGGACATGTGGCTGGACTTTCTGAATCATGAGTCAGTAAATCCTCTTTATCATTCCAGTCAATTTGAGTTGGATTTTTTGATTCTTGCATTGAGTACTTTCTGTCACACAGGGCCAGGACACGCTGGTGTCTAAGGATCCTCTCAGTCCTAAATGTCAGCGATTCATCTTTATAGGCCAAAGCAGGTGAAAAACGGAAGTTCGGGGCCATGACTTGAGGGCTAACGTTCTGCTTGGAGACTCGGGCCTTGCGTCCGGAGGCTGGGGTGCAGCGTGCTGACCGGCGCTGGCGCCTGGCGGGTCCAGCCGTCACGGGGGCCTCTAAAAGCACGGAAAGTCCCTCTTTGCAGTGTTGGGCACTTAGCCCTGGAGGCTGGTCTAGCCTGTGGTTTGTTAGGGGGTACGGGTGTTCTAGATCTAGAAGAACTCAACCTGAAGATTGAGGTTTATTCTTCAAATAGTCTACGGATTGGAAGCTTCTAGTGAGTGGAGAAAATGCTCTGTCTAAGCTATGTGCTTGCCTCCCAGAGCCAGTTACGTGTGAGTCAGAGCTCACGCTGGTACTTAGCACTGCGCAGTTTCCGAGCCCGTGCGTCGGGGAAGCCAAACAAACAGGCTTCCATTTTACAAATCCTCAGACGTTTCCACAAAGGCTCCTGTAGCTGCGTCTGACAGTAAGAAAATTAATAGACGCAGCTGACAGCGTGTAAAGGGATCGTGTGTGTCGAGGTCTCGGAGGATGACATAATGTCTTCACCAGAGACGACTGGCGTGATGTGGGCAAGCAGCGCAGGAGACGGACGGCGGAAAGCCTGCCGTGGGTCAAACGCCGTCGTGACAGGCTCTGTCCATCAGTAAGTGGCTGTCAGGCACCTGCAGCCCAGCACCGGGCCGGTACCGGAATCCAGGCACGTGGGAGGATGTGCAGGAAGGAAGGGATTGACCTTGGGCTGCTCTGCCGAGCTGAGAAGGGAAGGCGCACATACGGGACAGCCAGGGCACAGCTCGAGGCTGTGTGTGTGCTAAGGAGTCTGGAAGAAAACGATTGTTGGGGTCTGGGTTTTCTCGGGGGAGCTGGGGCTTGAATTAGACTTCAAAGGAATTGAGCAAATCATTATTTGGACTGGAATTATATATTACTGGATGAACATCGAAGCAGCCATTCATTGGCTAGGGCTTGGAGATTTTATTTACCGGGGATGTTGGAATAAAATTTATTATAACAAGAATTGGCCTGCCCCGTATTTGTCCTATATTTAAAACATATAATTTTTCACGGTAACGGCAGAGAACGTGAAATTTAAACGTAGGCTTCTTTATGGAGTCTTGGAAATGACTTTTCTTCCGGGATGGAGTTGGACTGTTGACTGTTAGGTTTGGAGGTGATTGAGCAAATAGTATTTTCTATTTGATCTATTATGTTTTAATCACATTGCAGGAAATGTCAGAATAGTACAAATGAGAAACTTCACAAGCTCATATTTCATTATGAAGTCAGTTTGCACAGAGCTCTGGAAGGGACCTCGCTCACACGGGTTTGCCGCGGTGATCAACCGTGGCGTGGCTCCGGCGGGAAGACCCGTGTGTAGGAGCTTCCGCCGTGCTGGCCCTGAAGGTCACATCTCCTTGTTTCTCTGTCTCGAGCTGGCCCCGCCGCTCTGTTTTATGGCATGACTTGAGTCCGGAGGTGGATGGAATACCACTCACCCTTCCTCTGGTTTGAGAACCCATCAGGCCATCATGGCTAACCAAACACTGCCTGTGGCTGCGTGATATTTTCAGATATTCATTTTTCTTGCTTTTTTTTTCCCCCCCCTCTACCTTTCCCCACTTTAATGGGCAGCAGGCTTGGGGCTTTGTTGCCTCAGTGGAACTGCGTGGCCAGGATGTAAGCAGAAGTCACCTGCCTGGCTTCTTGTCGGCTTTTATTTTTTAAAAGCTCAAGTCCAGGCATCAAATGGGATTTTAGGAAAAAGAGTCCATGAGGCAAGCAAGAGGCAGAGGGCTTCCCCCATCGCCCTGTCTGACACTCAAGGGCAGGTGACGAGTCCCAGATGTGGGGCTGCAGCCTCAGGGTCCCGCGTGCCTGCGTGGCGGTGTGGAGGCCACGAGGAAGGCGGTGCTGGGTCCGCGGCTCCCGCAGAGTAGAGGTTCTGTGCCTTTCCCGGAACCACGTCTTTCTGGCGAGGCTGGGGGCACAGGAGCCCCACAGAATGACCCCGTGGCTTCCACCCACTACTCCAGCGACTTGTATTCAAGGCTGGCCATTCGGTGTCCCTGGTCCACCCTCTCTGAGGGCCTGGTGCCTCCTCGGGGTGCAGCCACCCCCAGGAGCAGCCCCCCTCCCGCTGCCCTCACAGACCGTCTGCACGTCCGGGGGAGCGGGGGTGGGGCTGAAGGGGGTGTTGGGGAAAAAGCGCTCAGCCTGCCTGGTTTTTCCACAGCAGCCAAATACAAAAGACATCTTGGCATCTAATATTACTTATTTTTTGCCATGTTTGTTGAACAGAGAAGCATAATGGGAAACACAAAAATCACGTCTCCTCTACGGAAGAATGTAGAACCGTTTAGTGTTGCAACCGTGCACTGACTCGAGCTGGCAGTTCACG
>NW_012149208.1:1828691-1829197 GCF_000956105.1 Propithecus coquereli
CCGCGTGGGCTGTGGGTCTGCGTGGTCCTACCCTGTGGTCAGCTGGCCCAGCAGCGGCTCCTTGTGTGCTGGGGCTGCCTGGGGCATGCACGGGCGGTCAAAGGAGGCAGGAGCCTGGGAATGCGCGGAGGGGGAGACAGGGGCTGTGACGCTGTCAGGAGAGGCTCGTCTGTGACTCAGAGGGACGTGCAAGGAGAGTTGTTTGTCAAGAAAGTTGAGGAAGGAGGAACTAGCGCTCCATCGGTGCCCTGCGCTGGCGATCTGGCCCTTTACGGAGGATAAGAGTCTGTTATTAGGAGGATAAGAGTCTGTTATTACAGCCACTTAGTTAACTCCGACATGCTGAAGGGCTGAGCTGAGCAAGACTGGCTGAGCTCGCTCGCAGTGGCAGGGCAGTGGTGGGCTGTTCTCATAGGTAAACATGGTTGGTAGCTCGTCCCAGAGTGACGGGCACGCCCGCAAGGGCTACTGGTGTGTTCTAGTTCATAGAGGAACTGGGGTCCACC
>NW_012149208.1:1841687-1959608 GCF_000956105.1 Propithecus coquereli
GATAGTCTACGTAAAGGATTGAGCAGCGCCTGGTACATGGTAAGCATGCCATAAATATTTGCTGCAATTGTTTTTATTCATAACCACAGGAAGTAAAACCAAACATTGCTTATACTGACTGCCTTGGCTCAAAGTGAGCAAACTGCATGTTCGGAGTCTGCATGGCACATACGTGATGAGGAGCTGTGCTAGTTCCGGGCTCCGGCTGCCCTCGTCCACGGCAGTGAGATCTGACTGCCTTTTGAACGTGTCAGGCCCTTGGATGCAAAACCCCTGTAGGCTGCACAAATTAGTTAGTCTTACTTTATACTGTGCGTGTGTGGAGTTTCCACCTCTTGACTTCCACATTCAAATTTATGTGAAAATCATGCAAATGGTGTTCCCCTGAATCAGCTAGAGCCTTGGGTGTCTTAGTCTGAGGTCTCCACCGCCCTGCACTCCAAGCTCTGTGTGCCCCAGTGCCTTTCCCCTCCCTCTGGGAGACAGTGCGGGGCAGCCCGCTGTGCTCCCCACCATCCTGAGTGCTCCCCGAGGGTGGGACCGCTGGGCTCAGTCAGCCCAGCAAACGTGAATAACATGATGTCAGACGCATCTCTTCCTGTTGCCTCAGAATTTAGCCAAGGCCCCAAAGGTGGAGAACGAAATTTCAGCTGCCAAGGACCCCACATTCTAAAGCAAGGGGTAGATCTTCGCTGTCCAACACCACAGCCGCCAGCCACCTCGTGGCTACTGAGCTCTGAGACGCGGCTGGGCCAACGAGGAGGCTGTCACGTTAATCTGGTCAGGAGGTCACTATGACTTTAACTAGGGCGGTGGCAATCAGGAAGTCACCTGGATAGAACGGTTAGGGCCAAACGAGTGAGGTTCTGGACGCGCTGAGTTCGAGGAGTGTGGCGGGTGCTGCCTACACCCCTTCTTCAGGACTGAGCACGCGCTCCCCCAGTGCGCCTGCGTGTGGGTGGGTGACGGCTCACGGCTGCCTCCCTTTCTGGGACTTGCCCCGTCCCAGAGAAGCTGCACGGCCCCAGGGGTCATGGAGCAATGTGGGAAGAAATGGTTACCGGTCGAGGGCGGGATGGGCAGGGAGGCAGGCAGAATGTTGCCGCTGGATTTGGCAACGTAGGATTATCAGTGACCAGGGCAGGAGGAGCTCGTCAGGAAGGGCGAGGTTGGACTGCAGGGGATGGAGGCCGCGTGGGAGGCAGCGGGAGCCGGACCTGGGTCTTGGAGGAAGAGAAGGACGTGGGCATGGGAAGCCCTGCCAGGCAGAGGGGACGATATGCGTGAAGGAACCCAGGCTGGAGGAGTCGTCCGGTTTGACCGGAGGGTGGGGGAGGTGGGAGAGATGGCTGGAAAGGTGGATGGCGTCCAGGCATGGCCGTTTCCAACGGCAGGCTCCGGAGTTAGCACAGAATCAACCGTGCAGGAGCCTGAACGCCACTGTGTCCAGGACACTGCCCTCGGGTGGACGCTGGGCATTTTGTCCCCAGAATGTGGACCTGACCACACCCATGGTCTCCTGGGCTTGGTGTTTGTGAATGCAGATGTAATGAATTCTCTGAAGTTTAATTCCTGAGCAGTTTCCCATTCTGTCTAGTAAGCTTGTTTCTAGTAGTAATTTTGCCATAATTATTTCAGAGAATTTAATTCTGCTTTGTGTGAATTGCACAGGGAGGACTTAACACATCTATCCAATTCTGTCTGTTATACCTTCTGCCGCTGTGAATTTTATTTTGTGACTATTGTTTCTATCAAATCCAATTTTCATGGACAAATATTTGCAGATCGAAATTTTACTAAGACAATTTGATCTTCACATATATATGTATGTATATAAGCTCTAACAAATTGTACAATGTGAAATTTTACCCTTTATCAGTTCTCTTTTGAAGAGATTATTTCTTCTAATACAATCCATTATGAGGATAAAAGATTGATAGTTTATATTTATTTATTCACTAATTTATTACAAAATTGTGAGTAGGCTCTCTGAGATGGTGCCAGCCTGCTTTCTTAGCAGGGCTGGGAGATTGAATGGTGAGTCCGATTCTTCTGTTGTTTCTGACCGCTCTGTGTGCTGTGTGTAAATTGCTTCCTCTGTTGGCAGGACACGGTGGGGTCGGGGCACCCTCGGGGCCATGGACTGAGCAGGGGACTCTGCCAGGCTCTGCACTGTTGGCCACCGCGCCCTCACTCACACTGTCTCCTATCTCATTCTCCGTCCTTATCCCACGTTACAGAGGTTGAAACTGCAGCGTAGAGAAGTTAAGGATTTCCACCCAGGTTTGTCTGCGTGTAAAGTCCACAGTTTAAGCCCCTGGGTCACACGGTGGCTCACTGTATTTGTGTGCCCAGCAGACGGCACCCACTTCCCGGTGCTGTGTGTGAGTGGGGAGGGTTGGTCGTGGTCACAGAATGTCTGGTCCAGACTCCCTGTGGTTACACACACACACCCCAAATGGGGACACCAAGGTCCAGGGAAGAGAAGGGTCAAGGGTCAAACACTTACTGGGGGGTGCGGCTGGCAGGACCCAGGGGGCCAGCGCCTGGTGCTGGTCACCGCCTGGCTCAGTTCAGCTGTATGTACGAGATTCTGTGGATCTTTTCCAGCTCTCTGGGCCGCCAACTTGGTGGTGGGGAGCCAGGCGGTGAGCGTCACCTGAGACCGGGGACGCTGCGGTCCCAGCCTCCTCCATTTCAGAGGAGTTGGGAGAAGAGGCCCCAGCGATGAGGACTGTTCAGTCACTGGCCGGAAGTGCCCACGCCTGCCGATGGCCACGTGCCCGTGCCGGGTTCTCCTGACGCCCGGCAGGTCTCGGTTCCCCGTCAGAAGAGCCCTGAGGGACCCAGAGCCCTGCCCCGGCTGCGGGAAGCTGAGCGGGTGCAGAGGGGCGGGCGGCCCCTCCAGTCCCGCGCCCACGGTCCTGCCTCCGCATCAGGCACGCAGGTGCCTCCGGTTGTGAAGTGACCTCAGGGAAGGCCTGTTCTTTGTGTTGCTGTGACACGTTTGCTTTCCCTTCCTTACGAGGGAAGCCGGTTCACTGTGGCGCCGTCCCCTTTAAAGGGGCCATTTCCTATCAACCATCATCATTAGAATCGTAGCAGTGGAGAATCGCGAAGAGGCCTTGTTTTTGCTTTTCTTTCTTAAAGACCCACATGCACACGAAGAAAGGAAGCGGGCGAAAATAACCGCGCACTTGACCTAATTAGCCCGGGAGAGAGCTGGCCGGCTGGTGACAGGCCGCGGCGGCTTTTCTCCATGTGGCGTCTGTTCTGGCAGCACTGACCCTCGACCCCACTGTCCCCGCGACCCCTGCACAGTGACAGATGATCGCTGTTGTAAGCCTGATGGGAGGGGACTTTAAAAATTCCACAGCTCGGGTATTTTCCACCAATGCTAGGAAAGGAATTCTGTCACGAGAGGGGCGACTGTGGCTGGACAGTTCTTGGGAAACCTGTAGGGTCGGCCGGGTGGTGCTGCTGTTGGTACCACCCCTCTGGCTCCCGGGGCCTGGCCAGAGGCCCGCAGATGTGCAGGTTTATCATAAGCTGGTGAGTTTGAAGCTGGAGACTCTCCTTTGGTTTTTAGTGTTCTGCCCCAAATGAGGCCCGAGTCCAAGGACCCGGTCCTGACACAGTGTTTTTAGCAGGCGGGCAAAGGCAGAGCCCAGCATCATTGCCAGTCTGTGTTCTTTGCTGTCCTTTGCGGACCCTTCCTTGGCTTAGCGGCTCAGGTGGACCGTGAGGTGTGTGCCTGGCGGGGCGGGTAGGGACTTGCGGGATGCCGCCAGGGTTCCGGCAGCCTTGGCGGCCCGGAGACTCCAGCCTCCATTAGCAGCAGGAGCGTGGACAAAGCAGGACACCGTGACCTGCCGGTGAGTCTTCCTTTGTCCGACGCATTAGCAGCTGACCCATCGGACTTTGCGAAACAGAGGTTCCGAAGCCCACCGTGACCCAAACAGCTTTCAGCGGAAAGAGTTGGTCTGTGTTCCTTGCGCAGATAGCTTTGGGCGGAGAAAAGAAGAAATTGCTATTGCATCTCCCAAAAGCATTTTGTGAAAAGACTATTTATTCCAGGGACAGTCTATTTTGCCCGACACCTCTGCGACAGCCAATAATTCGGTTTGTTTGTGATGATCCTTTCTCCCTCCCCCTCCATCTGCTCCCGGAGTTCGCGCCTCTCGCAGACGCCCATCCGAACAGGGGAGCATCTGTCTCTCTAATGACCGGCCGTGGCAATCTCGGCTGTTCAATATGGCTAGATGAGGAAAACATTTAATTCCTGCTACACGGGGCACTCCAGAGCCAGGTTTGACAACTGTTCCATTGAACACTAGTATTTCACAATTTCCTTAGATAACAAAAAGAAACAGTTTTTACTCCCAGAGGAATATATTTACAAGATGGGAAGTGGATAACTGGGCCTCTAGAATGACAAACGGCTCCGAAATACACTGTGTATTGACTTTGATGAACGTGCAAGGCCGTCTGCGAGATGGAATTCTTCCGGAGTGTCTTGTTCTTAGCCTGAAGGGCCTGCGAAAGTCTTAGAGAGAAGCAAGGGCCCCTGTCCTGTTTCCCGGGGTCGTCTTGGAGTCCAGGGAGTGAGAGCTGTTGCTTGAGGGCCTCTGGGACAGGCAAGAGTGGCAGGCGGGACCTCCGAGGGAGGGAAACCCCCGAGGCTGGGGCAGGGGAGCTGGTCGGAAGCAGCTTCGTGCAGAGGCGGGGTGCATGGGTGCACGTGGGGCGGTGGAGGGCGGAAGAGCCTCGGTAAGTGGGGAGCAGGGAGGACGGAAACATCGAGGAACTTTCTGCAGTGCACAGTGGTGCACCGGGGAGGGGGCGGAGGAGGCTGCTCCGGCAGGGGGAGGGATGCGGTCTCAAGGCTGTCGTCGTCCAAACTGGGCAGAGAGAGAGCAAAGGGGAACTGCGTCCTGTGCCTCTGCCCCGGGCAGTGGAGGGATGTTTCCATAGAAGAATCACAAAGACTGACTGACTGACTGTTAGAGCCGGGGACAGGGGGGCGGCCGGGCTCCTCAGGGCGCTCTGGAGGGGGCTTCTTGCTCCCATTCTGGGGACCAATTTTCCCTCCTGCTTCCCGCTCTCCACGGGACCTGACTGAGCCTGTGATCCAGAGAGGCACGGCCGCCCTCGCTCAGGACGGTGCTCCTGCGTGTGCCTCCCATGGCTTGTCCCTTTTGGGGCCATACTCCAGAGGCCTGGGCTGCGACAGGAAGGCAGGAAGGCGGGAAGGCGGGGAGTCAGTACATTTCACCCCGTGAAATGGCAGACGGCCTCAGAGGCCAGTGCACGGAGGAGGTGGGCACAGAGAGTGCGCAGTGATTCTCCACCAACTCTTCGCTTCAATTCCCCACTGCTTTGGGCTTTTCTGAATAATTAATTCGTGGCGCAAGCACCTGCCCTGGATTTCATGGATAATTAGTAGGTCAGGCACCTACCAGAAAAGATGATTTCTTGGGGTCCCTCTGGGTCCTGTACCTTCCAGCGTTGTCCTCTCCTGGTACCACTCTGCGAAAAATTCGCCTAACCCCAACTTGCTTCTTGGCTCGAAATATGATTTTATCCACCCATCCACCCCCTATCCCTGCCTCGCCCCGTAGATGCTCCTCAGTCAGCTCACAGCACTGGCGGCATGACGCCTGCTGATCTGGACAGGGGACTCCCTGGGGAGAGGGATTTCGCGGCCTGTTCCCCTCTGCAGAACACATTTAACTTAAGAGGGAAGTGGATTAAGTAAATTTCGTTATGAGATTTGCACAGTGTCTCTCGAGCTGTTATAAAACCAGGCTTGAGCATTTCTGCCGAAACCCACTCAAGTCATTGCTGAGGCTCAGGGTGACTTAGCGACGGTGAGATGCTTTTATTTCTGACACCTCCGCCTTGCAACAGGGCTGAGCAGGGTGGCAGGGATCGTGGGAGGGGAGAGCTGGACTGCCAGACACACCGTACGAGGCTGGTTCCGAGCTCTGGCCTCTCAGTCCTCCCGTCAGTTAAACAGGTCAGTAATCCGGGCTCTGTCCCTCCGCAGGAGACAAGTGCGTGGGAGGCTTTGGAAAAGGCAACGTGTGAACATGGTGTTAGGTCAGCGACTTGTGGGTGGGCCTCGGTTCCTGCTTTCAGCCTGTGGTTGTTACTTCACTTAACAGGCAGACGCTTGAGCAGGTTGTGCACTGCTCAAAGGTGCTCAGTGGTGAGGGCAATTGGGGCTGGAATCCAGTTTTCACTGCAGTACCAGCCTGTGTGCCCTTGGAGACGTGTCTGCTGACGGAGTCACGTTTTCTGATTCGTACAAAAGAATAGGCTGGCGGTGACGTGGGCTGGGAAACCTCAGGCTGGTCTCCGGGTGGAGGCTGGTTGCTCAGAAGTCCACACTTCGTGAATCCCTCCGGGAGAGAGTGTCGGTGCCCTACCTCCGTGCGTTCTGGCTTCTCATTTGTTCCTGCGCTGAACTCTGCCCTGTCCCCGGTTCCCAGGGCCCCTCCTCTGATGTTTATCCGTCATCGCCTTCCTCGATGCAGCGGTCCCCAACCTTTTTGACACAGGGACAGGTTTCACGGAAGACAGTCTTTCCATGGAGTGGAGGCGGGGAGTGATGGGAGCGGCTGTAAATACAGGTGAAGCTTCGCGCACTCACCCAGCACTCACCTCCCGCTGTGCGGCCCGGTTCCTAACAGGCCCTGGACCAGTCTGATCCAGAGCCCGGGGGTTGGGGACTGCAGCCTTAACAAACCCCTTAGTGCACCTGGAGCCCAGTTGGTGGCCTCTGCCTTTGCTGACAGATCAGGATCCACTCTCTGACCCATCAGGTACCCTCACCGACCCGCCCCCAGAGAGCCTCCTCTGCCTCCAGCCTTCATTTCCTCCTGTCGTGAGGCCTGGTCCTGGCACCAGATGTCCTGTCCTTGAGACAGAGTGTCTCATACCATAGTCTCATGTGTCTGCTCTCGACCTGTGGCCCCTAAGGTTGCATGTCCAGCCCTGACTACGACAAGAGAGCTGCTCCTGGAAATCTCTCACCTGCAGCCTCAACTCTTCCTCACTCTCTGCCTTCTTTTGCCTTTTCCCAAATGCTCGAGGAGGCAGGGCCTGGAGCTGCTGCCCCCGCCTGTGCAGGGTCTGACGGGGTCGTGATGTTGAGTGTGCCTGTGTTGCAGAAGAAATGCTTCTGGGCCGACTCTGCTGCCAGAGCAAAAGACCTGCCCACCTAGCCAGTCTGCCCACTCCCTGAGCAGCTTGTGGGGAGCGGGTACAAATCCCTAGTTAGCAATTCAGAAACTTCCTTTTGCTTTCTCTGCCTCAATTCCTCCTGGTGACTTCACAGGGGCAGGGAGCCATTGGTTGAAGATGGGGTTTGGGGGTGCAAAACTGAGTGTCTCAGCCATTTGACTGGCTTGGGACTCTCCCCATCCCCCCCAGATCGGTCTGTCTAAAGCCATTCTCCAGCCCACTCCCAGCTGCACCCAGGACCTAGGCGAGGTCAGAGGTCAGGGAGAAGCAGGAGGAGACAACCAAGGACACAGAGAAGTTTCCAGGCCATTCTTTGGGTGCTAATAAAACAAAAAGAAAATTAACCCAGATTCACTCTCTAATCACGGATCTTATTAGAGGCTGGTTATGTAATCTAGCTTGGTTTACATGCTCTCTTAACCCATTTTTTAAATTGGTAATAATAGACTCGGAGAGCCTCGTGCTGGACTCACGCTTCTGGCTGCAGTGAGTGGGCTGAGCCACTTCATTGTCCGCACGGATCTGGGAGAACCAGCGGTGTCCGCACAACGAGAGGTTGTCGCCAACAGTCGTTGCTTTGTGTTATGGAATTTGCAATCAGGAATGATCAGCATTTCAATAAAGAGTCACTAAGTGACCAGGTGCCGCAGCTCTGATAGAATCACGGGGTTGGGTTCTCTGGGGTAGTACTTTAGCTTCCGTGGGCTGCCGAAACTAGCTAGAGAGAGTTAGGAAGGGGAAACGTTATTGTTTTGTGGAATGATTTGGGTGGCAGACTTAGCCCGTAGGCCTGCCCCCGCAGCCTGAGGTGCCAGGCCCTGCCTTCCGTGCTCCCACTGCCACTGAGGGCAGGCGGCCTCAGGCCTCAGAGGTGACCTGCACGAGTTCACACTGGAGCAGGGGTGGCATGACAGGGGCAGCCCTGGCCTCTCTGCTGCGTGCCCTGTGGTCCGTCTCTCCTCACAGTGCCCCTGGCAGCCAGGAGCGGTTATCGGAGCGTTTCCTCCGAGCCCCTCCGGAGCCTGGGCCGTGGCTTCTCTTCCCTGCTCAGAATTCTCAGAGCTGAACTAGCCGGTTCGGCAGTTGGCACCGATCTGCCACTGTCATTTCCGATGGCTAATTTTGCTGTTTTAGGTAAAAACGTTCAGACATTTAGGATAGACCTAAATGTCTATTCAGTTTCTCTTTGATTTCTTGGTGAAAACAGAAAAGCTCTTTGTATACTGGCAGTGCCTTTTTGCAGGACCAATTTTCTGTCTACTCTGGTTCCTGTTCATTTAGCTCCTAATTGGCGTTTCGTTTGGTCACTGCCAGCAGTTTGCCTGGCTTTTAGAGCCAGAAATTATTTTTTCTGCCTGTAAAAAAAAAAAAAAAAAAAGTCACTGTATCTGGTAAACTTTTCCAGTTTCAGTGAAGTGATTTTTATGATACAGATATTAGGTACTTTTTTTTTTTGGCTTTGTAAGTTTTAAATTTTCCTTTAGAAGAAAAATACAAATAGCTGTCTGCTTATGTCTGTCTGAGAGAAGGCCAAAGCCATGTAGTTTCATGAACTTTCATTGATAATCACCAACAGACTGAAAAACAAAAAGAGAATCACACACATACGTAAGTGTGTTTGCTAACTGGTGTATTTTTCGGGATGTGTATGTGTCGTACGCTTTTGAATCCATGATTTGTAGAGCTCCAGTCCTTTGAAACAAGGAGTGACAAGACAGGCCTCGAGCACAAAGCCTCGTTGTGTTTCAAGGATAATGGGGTTGTCTCAACTGAGTGGAGTCCTTAATGTTAATTTTCTTTGCTTTATATTTTGAGGCGTTAACAAAACTTGTTTTGCCTAATACATTAGCATTCATTTCCAGGCTCAGAGAACTAATCCTTCTTTGAAAGGAGAGTTTTAAATTTGAAATATGAGGCCTTGAAATCATTAACTGTCCCTTCAATATTAATTGCAGGTAGATCCATCCTGGGAACCTGTTTGTCATTAGCACTAGGGCGACGCAAAAGCACAAGCTCCCAGAACCCCTGCGGGGGAATGTTGTCACTCAAAACTTTGTTCTGGAATCGATCTGACCTCAGAAACGGGCTGTACCTATCGATGAAACGACAGTTCGCAGTTTTAACAGAGCTGACGAGCGGCCGTTTGCGCAAAGGGAATGGAAGTTGGTTTGTGGGTGAATTCACCAGGCAGCTTTGCCCCAAGCAGAGTTTTATGAATGAGTCTGACATGCCTGAGGGGTCAAAGGGCAGGGCAACTTGGAATCCATGTTTAATTCCACGATTCTGCCAAGGATACAGTTTGTTTGCAATTCAGCCCACCTGCCATAGGCTTGGCCTGCTTGGGAAGTTGGCATTTGTGTTTGTTTGGGTCTCTGGCTAAAGGAACATTCATCCGTGTATATGCTATACAAGGATTTTTAAGTTTTTACGCAGCCTCCACACCCCTACCCCCACCAAGAGTGTCTGTGGCTTGTTTCTCATGTGCTTATTGATTATGTACTATTGATTCCCTGCTGGGGCTAGTGGCTTTTCCCTTTTTGCTCTTATTCAGCTATTTTGCCTGTTACATTCTAATCAGGGTCTAAAACATTTTCCAATAAAGGCAGAGCTTGAGGATCACCCGGTTGGGAGGGAGCTGGGTGCACAGAGGCGCCCGGGGTATTTCCATCGAAAGGGCTTCGCCTGCACTCAGGAGCGAGCCCCTCACCCTGGAAACCTTTCTGCTCATGGCAGGATGGGCCGGCGGCGAGCATCTGTTTTTAAATTGGGTTTTCCTTTCCTACATAAGCACCCCTGGTTTCTTACAAAATGTCATATTCCTGGCACAGATGGGAGAAGGTCAGAACTGAGGCCTCGTTCCTGAGAAACAGCCTCGACTCCATTGCCGGTAGAATTTCCTCCAGCCCCCCGCCCGTCCCTCTGAAGGGGCAGGTCATTTTCTATGGTGACGCAGTCTCGGTTTGGGGATCTCCGATTCATTTTACCTTTCAATAAATTCAATCCGGCAAATACCCATTGAGTGCTGGCTCTGTACAATTACCATGGAAACCCAGTGGAATCTTTAAAATACTCCGAGGAAACTGTTCAGAGTTCCCACGTCCATCCCCACTTGGGTGAGCAGGAAGGCTGCATCTTAGTCCAGCCCGTGTTCGCTTGCGTGCTTGCATGCAACCCAAATAGCAACAAAGGGGACAGATGGAGGAGAATCTGTGAGCCAATAACATGGCCTTTTGTCCTGGGTGGTGTGATATTGCGCTCCCAGGGAAGAAGGGTGAGAAGCCAGAGCTTTGATTTCTACTGGAGCAAACGGCTGACTTTGGTTTCAGCTGCCTCTGCTCAAGGGTGTCATTGCCCCCACAGCCTGCACCAGGGCAGGACCTACAAAGGGGTGTCTTGATGCCTGGTGACAGCCTGTCCACAGCACCTTCGGTGCAGTGGGGGCCGTGTGCGGCAGAAGATCAAAGCCTTGGTGATGTGAGGTGCTGGTCACCAGCGGGAGCTGGGCTCGGCCCTGACCCCGGCGCTAGAAACCACAGAAGCGTGGTCCTGGCTGAGGTCTTAGAGGAACCCGAGGACCCCAGGCTGCTGGTTCTAAAGTAAGGCAGGATCTCCAACTGTGCTGAGAAACGTTCCAACTTGGACAAGGGGAAGATGCGGCTTTGACATTTAAGATCATTGTAAGGGTTATAAATCTTTAGGTTGCAAGTGACTCCCTCAAAGTGGCCTAAGCCATGAGGGCAACTTGCTGGTTCAGTTAACAGAAAAGTCCAAATGTAAGTTCAGGTGAGGGTTGGCCCAGGGACTGACCAAACAATGTCACCAAGGACACAGTTTCTGTCCTAGATGGGCCCACGCTGCTGCCAGCTGTTCCTAGGGCTGCAGGCTCCTCCATGTCTAGCAGGAAGTGGAACTGTCTTGTCTCAACTTTCCCGGCAGTTCCTGAGATTCAACCTGATTGGATTGGCTGGGGTCACATGACTGCTCCTGAGCCAATCGTGGTGGCCAGGAGTTCATAAGCTCTACCCTTGGGGTGCAGTGGAGCTTTCGGAGAACCAAAGGGAAGTGAGGAGCTATGGAGGGGGTTAGACTAAGGAGGGTAGACACGAATATTCATCACAATTTCACAACGGACACGACTGAGTTTACCCATAGCGTTGCCTGCTAGTATCTGTTTACAGATAATTATAATAATAACTTAGATTCATAAATGTCAGCAGCTGCTATTTAAGAATTTACTGTTCGATCTCAAAGAAGACAATATGTTGATCACTTCGTGAGAATTGCATTATTTCGTCCTTACACAAACCCCTGAGATCATTATCTTCCATCGTCATCAATCTGTTTGTAGAGGCAGAGAAACCAAGGTACGGAGAAGCGAGGTGACTTACCCAGAGCCACGAAGGCAGTGCGTCGTAGGGCCGGCGTTTGAACCCTGGTCTGTCGTTCCGGAGTGTGTGCATTTGGAGGTATCGTCGGAACCACAATGTTACACAAATTGCAGGGTGAGGATTTTCCACCAAGAAAGGGTTTGAATCTTTTTATGAACCCTCTGTTTTTTTTCTAGAGATGTGCTCTCCAAATTTCTGGGTTCCAGGCCTGTTTTTGTCATTTATGTGCCCTAAGACCTGGTGTCTTTGCCTTCCCCTGACCCTCCGCCACCTCACTTGTAAAACAAGAGCTTGGATTCTGTGGTCTCCCAGGCATTTTCCACCCCAGGCAGCCCAGGACTCCCCGAGTCCGACCTGTACCTGGATTTTTTGCTCCTGGGAGGCAGGAGGGATTTTTCCCCCTCCCCGGATATGCTACTTCTTGGGAGAGAGGATTCCTTTAATAGGCTCTTGTTTTTACCAGAAGTGAAAGAAATATTCAAATATTTTCTTTGCTAATCTCAGAGAACATAAAAGCAGCAAACAGATCATGCCCGAGGCTGGATTTCTGGTGGGATGATGGTAAATCTGCCCGAGATGCGTCACCTTTCAGCCGCGGACTTGGATCTCTGCTGTGCACGCTGCCGTCATCTGAGCAGGCTCTCTGCACGAACACGCCCACCCCGCTGTGCATGTGGTGGCTTCAGGGACCCCGCAGAGCCCACAGGGGCCTCCAATTCATAGGCCCGGGTGGAAGTGCTACCCCCTGCCCTCTGGATCCCCAGAGGAGGAAACAGTTCAACTTTCAGTGGCTCGTGATGCCTTTTCTAAGGCTTTGCGATCATGGCGCCCTTTCCACCTCTCCGTCTCCTCAGCGCCACCCCCGAGTGCTGAGGGGCTCTCCTCATCCACGCATGACAGGTACCCAACGGTGTTAGTCTGCTGCTCTGGAAGTACCAACTTCGTATTGCTGCTAAAAATATGCCCAGTGACGGTTACTTGTGAGATTTCACTTCCTCCAGTTGTGTAGGTGTCTCTGTCACCAACCTTGAAAATAGCTTTTATTTCCTTATATATCATCTCCCTTTCACTTTGGGGGACATTGATTTTTCTTCTCCCTGTGTGCGTCTGCCTTGGGGCTGTGGAGGGCTGTGCTCAGCCAGCGTCCATGATGCCAGCCGGGCTTTGGGAAGTTGGGGTTTGGGGGCGTGAGATGATGCTTTGGATGGTGGCTGGGGGTGCCCTGCCCCGATGTCTGTCTGCTCAGCACACTCCACAGAGCATCTCGGCTTGTTCCTTGGCATCATGTGGCCAACCACCAGGACAGTTGCCTACATCTGTGTTCAAATTAATGAGCTGCTTTGTCACCAAGTGGACCTGCCCACGGTGAGAGGACTGGCCCAAGGCAGGTGTCCACAGCCCTGACGTAGTGACCCTATGCAAGACGGCCATGTGGGCAAAATGCCACCTTCACATTTCCCTTCCGTAGCAGGAAGCAGAAGTTCATGCAATGTGGTCCATCACGACGTGGGGCTGCTTGTCCTAGGGAGGTGATGGCTCTTGCACATGAAGGGTGAGGAGGTCTTCCAAAGACGGCAGAAGCCAACTCTGGGTTATGAAGTGTGATGCTGAATGTCTTCTTAGACACAGAAATATCTCCTGAACCATGTCTTGCATGCCCTCTGTCATGAGGGTCGGTGGAGAGAGATCATGCTCACTCCCGGGGCCATGCCGAATCAGCTTCTCAAAGAACGGCCTGTGGACAGAGGAGGTGCCCGGGGCCACGGCACAGAGCAGGGAGGGTGGAAACCTGAGTTGTCCATGACGACACCGATCCTCAGCCTCCCACCTGGAGGGGAGGGCATGGTGGTCCCTCAGGGCTTTCTGGCTCGTGCTGTTACGTGACGTAGGGGATGCCATTGGTGTCCCGTCCTGGCCGCTCTCTCGCCAGTGCTCCCATCCCAGCTGCCAACAGGCCACGGCTCTCTAGGAACTGCCCTCTGCCAAATGGGGACAGCCTTGCCCGGAAAGTTCTGCCGCCGCCTCCACCATGGGTGGGGGATGGTCCACAGCCAGTGCCTGATCGATGAGGGCGAGCAGAAGGCCAGGCCACCTGCCTCAGGTGGGGCTGACTTTGTGGCCAGTTTGCGCCAGAGAAAGCCACAGTGTCAGGCTGCAGCCAGATTCCAGCTGCAGCCACAGCCTTGCTCTACCCGCCCGGCTCCCTCAGCCCCATTTATCCTGAGCATATTTGCTCAATAAATCCCATAACCCAGACCCCAAATGCTTCTAGGGAATCTGGCCTAAGATACATGGTCCCCATGGACCAGGATCCCGTCATCAGCACAGGAGTGTCTGGAAACCCATTAATTGGCGGGGGCGGAGGGCCCGTCTTCCATCCATCCCAGCCACGCCGGCCCGTTCTCGTTCCTTTCCTGCCCACCCTTTCTCTCTTGTCCCCTCCTTTGCTGTTCCGTGTGCCTGCAGCTCACCCACCTACTCCCCCATTCGCCCATCCACCCACCTGCCACCCTGTCCAGAAGCGGGAGACAGCCTGTGCGTCCAGCACGACGCACCTTCAGTCCACTCTCTGCCATCACAAGAGCCGTTTTCGAGAGGTTCACCAGCTGGCCCCGGCCACGGGCCGAAGTGGGAGCGGGAGTGTTTTTCACTCATAAATGGTGGAGAAAAAATCGAGGTGAATTATCTGGCTGCTGCGTGAGTGCTTTATTGATTACAAAGCGTCAATCAAATTAGCTGTCAGAAGAGAATGCAGATGGCACCATGCGGAATGGATTTTCTGTATCCCCTAATTGCGTTATTTCAATCAGCAGGTGAGCACTGCGTGGCCCGCGGTGGGGTGTGGGCTGGGGGAGCGGGGGCGGGTTGGCACACACTGCGCGAGCCAGGCTGAGGATACGGGTTTGAGCATCATCAGTATTTTAGTGTCAAGATCAAGCCTTAAACAAAACGGGTCTGGGTTGCTTTACGGAGTGGACGCAGGGTAGGGGCGAGCCTTGGGGCATGGACCTGCCTACAGGAGAGGATGCCTCCCCCGTCCTTAGACCCTGGAGATGTGTCAGTCCCAGGTATAAGGAGATTGAAACGACCCTCTTCCACCTGCCAAAGGTGGACGAGCTTACAGTCCAGTCCTAGTCTCGGCTCTGCTCCTTGCTAGCTGAATGCTCCATGGCAGGTCACTTAACCTCTCTGGGCCTCGGAGTCCTCACCTGTAAAGTGGGGCTAATAACTGTCCCTGCCTCACAGAGGGAAGGTGTCCTCGTTGGGATCAAAGGAGCCTGCGTGCACAGATGTGTAGCACGGTGCCCGTCAGGGTTCAGTAAACGTGAGCGCCTCCTCCTGGGGCACCTGCAACTTTGGAAGGGCCCTGGGGTCGGGTTGTGGGATGGCTGGTTTAATGGTGAGAAAAGACCCTAATGCATGATTTCTGCTCCTCTCAGAAATTCTCCTGTCGGGGTGGGCGAATTCGGATTTGGCTCTTGCTCTGATTGGCTGAGACACACGCAGAGACCGTCCCAAGCCCCGCTGGGTGGAGCCTGATCGTCTGGAGTGGCGGGTTTGGTGTGCGGCTGCTCCTCACCTGCTCTGCACCGCCGGCGTGCACGAGCGGGCTCGCACGCGTGATAGCACAGGCCGACTCAACCGCAAAACCGCTTAATGTAAAACAAAAAACAAAACCTCAAAGCTCTCGTTGGTTTCCCAGGCTCCGTGTGGCAGATTTGTGGGTTACCTGCAGCTTGTGATTGTTTGTGTTTCTCCCTCTGGGTGAGGTGTTCTGTGCAATCGAGAGTAGCGTCCAACAGGAACTGGGATCTGGTGCTCAGTAAAACAATCGCAGGTGCGTTGCAGGCAGCTGCGACTCTGAGGGGCACAGCTGCCTCCGTGTGGGGGCGACGGTGGCTAAAGGCAATTGATCGGTGAGCTCCACCCCGCTGAGGCCCCTGGCGGCAAGTTGCGTCTGCACCGGGGCTGCCGCCGTCCCCAGCTGAGGACCCCCCGAAGTTCTGGGCAGAAGGAGCTGGGCGGGAGTGAGGAGGAAGGGCGCCCAGCCTGGGCCGCGCTGCCTCGGTGAAATAAAAGCTCCGTTTACCAGCAGCCTTGGGCCTGGGCTGGCATCCACGACCCCTCCGCCCCATGCTTCCAGCTCTGGGGTCTTTCCTGCTGTCTGTGTTGTGGTCACTTGCCCCTGTCATAAAAAGTCCTTCCTTTCATCTCCCAGCCCCGTCTGAAAACGAATCCTTTCTTGGACAAGTGCGTCGCCTCCCCTAGACGGGAGGAGGTGGCAGGGAGGGCCCGGCTTGCCACTTAGAGAAGCAACGAGAGTTCTTTGGGTCGGAGGGACCGCTGTTCTTGTCCCTCTGCCGTGGCAGAGTGGGGAGGTGCAGGCAGGGGAGGGGACTGGGAGCCTGATCAAGTCCACAGACTCACTCCCGCGATGTATCCCCAGGCACTGGGGTCACAGAGGTGGCCTTGGTCACGGGAGGAGGGAGGAGAGGCTCAGCCCACATCTTCCTCCGTACCCTCCACGGGTGGAGACGGAGGTCCGGATGTGAAATGCTCTTATGACAAACACACACGTAACAAGCAAACCCTGGTGAGTCCACAGTTCAGAGTACTGAGCTCTTGAGAGGGAACACTCCGAGGAAATCGAATTAGGAAGGCTGTAATCCAATAAGTGTCTGTGCTCTGCAGCCGCGTGCGGTGAACGACAGAGGGAGCGAGACGGGGGTGGGGGGTAGGAGCCCAGCGACTCTACCTGGCGCAGACGAGGGCAGTCTGGCCGGCGCGGACGGAGCGCTCTCCTCAGTGGACCTGGGACAAGTGGAGCACTCCCGAGAGCTGTCTGATGGCCCTGAGCCTGGACGAACGTGGGCACTGCTGAGGAAGGCCCCAGGTGTCCTCGGCCCCTCCTTCCCGTGCACAGTCTGGGGTTAGGGTGCTGATGGCTCCCACAGTCAGCCTCTCACTTTGCTAGATCTGTGATTAACACTGACAAGGTTGGAATCCATCTACAAATCTATCCCCTGCTCTTCCTCGGGAGCCAAACGGCAGGCTGGACGCCGGCAAGTTGCAGAGCAGTGCAGGGGCTGGCCGGCGCGGCCGGGGGTCCAGTGCCGTGGCTCTGCCTCCTCAGCTGGGCTCATGTCTGTCCCCTCCCTGTCCACCAGCACGCCCCCGTTCCCAGACCCCTGGCATCGCTCCTCTGGACTGTGATTCTGTGACCCGCTCACTGTACATCCAGGTGGGTGGGGAAAAGGGTCACAGGTAAGGTTAGGATTAGGGGCTGGGGTTAGGGGTTGGGGTTAGGGTTAGGGTTAGGACCAATGTTTCAGAATAATTTACTTTTGTCCAGATTAGCAGATTCAAGGTTGTTGCTTTAAATCTCACTACCCTTCTGCTGCGGTTTTGGTGGAAGAGGAGAGGTGCCATTTTGGAGCAGTCTGGGGACTTGCATGTGACCCGTGGCCTGTCTTGCCTCCTTCAGAGTCTGTGGTCCAGAGATGCCCACAGGAGCGGCTCATGCACACGAATGCTACCAGAATTAAAGTCGTAACTAATATCCTGGGCTTTAAAGCAACCTCTAAAGAGGCATTCTTGCCATCGATCTTGCCTCTTCCGATCCCTCCTCCATCCTGTGGACAGAAAGATTTTTCTGGAACACCACTGAGCATGTCCTCTACGGTTTCCTTTTCCCAAAGGATGGAGCCCACGCTCCCTGGAAGACTCCTCGGTGTGGTGACAAGGCCCTGCACAGCTGGTTCCTGGTCCTCTCCGACTTCCAAGCACTGTGTGGTCCTGCCTCCTTGTCACCTGATAGCGGCAGGGCCAGGACGGCAGCGCGTAGGTGACCGTCCTAGCTGCTGCGTGCTTCTTTCTGCATTTCGAGCGCCAGAGACGGAGACTTGTCTTGCAGAGCGGAGACGTGAATGCTGGCTTTGTGACTGTCTCTGCCCTCATTCGGCTTTGCTTTTTCTCTCCCCCTTTCAGGAGAGCGGAAGCACCAGGACCCGTGTTCAGGAAAATGCTTTTCCGATACTGAGGACCCTACAGATCGAGGGGCTGGAATGAACTCCACGCCGCCGTGAAGCCGTGGGGCGTCGCTTCAGCCTGCAGGGCCCGCGCTGCTGGTGAGGGAGAGACCTGCACCGGCAGGTTGGCGAACACGGTTTCTGTTGCCGTCATTGCAAGGAGATCCGCAGACCTTGATGACAGGCTGCGACTCGGAAACAGGAAGGGAGCAGCAGCCAGTGAGGAAAATAGCAAAGGTTGCCGGGGGTTGGCGTGCGTTGTGGTGAGGGAAACGACACCCACACTCAAAGCCAGCATGGACGAGCTGTGGCCTTTTCCTTCCAAACCGTGCTGATTGGGGGATCAGGCATGAGGCGCTTCTGGGGGCTTGCAAGGGGGCTTCTGCGGGACAGCTGTGGAGAGGGGCTTCCCTTCGATGCCGAGAGCCTGTTGGGGGCGGGGAAAGCATGCGGGGCTCTTCCTGATGAGGAGCCTCCCCCAACAGCCCCTCGCTGCACGGCCCCTGTTTACTCTCCCGTCTTCCCACGGTGGCGGCGAGCGCACACGGGTGCTTCCTCCGAATGCAAAGGCATCTGCAGGGCAAGATGACAGGCCAGAGGGCAGCGTGCAGATCTGACACGTGGATAGCCCAGGCTTTCGGAGAACAGAGCAGATGAAATAGAAGAAACCATGATATTATCACGGGA
This sequence comes from Propithecus coquereli, assembly GCF_000956105.1. Classification (NCBI taxonomy): domain Eukaryota; kingdom Metazoa; phylum Chordata; class Mammalia; order Primates; family Indriidae; genus Propithecus; species Propithecus coquereli. Next base: position 1,860,040 of record NW_012149208.1, read on the forward strand.
AACACTGGGCTGAAAAATGACATCCGCATACACACTGAGAGGCTCTCCGTGCACCAGGCAAGATGAGTGGAATGAGATCTGTATCTAGCTGTAGTCCGGGGGCACCTGAAAAAAAATTTATCGTGAAAAATTTCAAACCTCTGCAGCCATGGAGAGTTAGCGCAGTGGTCCCCCGCCCCCTGTCCCCGCCATGTGTCTGTCACCCAGATGCTAACAGGCATCAACATTTGGCCACATTTGCTTCATCCGTTCCCTTTTCTTCTCTTGTTCATTCTTTTTCTTCTTTCCCTTTACTTCTTCTCTCTTAATTTTTGCTGAAGTAGTTAAAGCAGATCTCAGATATCATATCCGTACCCCCACATGCTTAGTATACACCTGTAAAAATGTGGGTGTTTTCTCATATAGCTACCGTGCTATTATCATACGTAATAAATTACCAGTCCTCTTTGGTATCTCTGATGGCTATCCATAATGCGGTTTCCCTGAATGTTTACAACATGCCTTTGCAATTGGTTCGTCTTAGTCATGATCCAAAGTTTCGTACGTTACGTTTGTTTGTGGTGGTGGTTTCAAGATGTGTCCTCAAATTTTTTTGACACTCGTCCTTTCAAAAGACAGAGACTAATTCCCCTCCCCTTGAATGTGGGCTGGATTTGGTGACTTATTTTTAGCAAAGAATAAGGCAGAAGTAACGGTATATGACTTCCAAGGCTGGGCCGTAGAAGATACTCAATCTTCCCCTTGTGTTCTCTTGGAGAGTTCTCTGGGGGGGAAGCCAGTTGCCACAGCAAGCAGAGTGTGGAAAAGTGCACGTGGGAGAAACTGAGGCCTCCTCCCGACAACCAGCATCAGCTCACCAGCCATGGAGTCCCCTCACAAGTCCCAGCTGAACCTTCAGATAAACCTGCAGCCCCGCACACACCTTGACTGCAGCCTCCTACGAGACCCAAGCCGTGGTGACCCAGCCAATCCACTGCCAAATTCTTGATCCATGGAATTGTGAGACACTAAATGTTTATGGCTGTTTTAAGCCACTAAAGTTTTGGGCAGTCTATTATGCAGTGATAGATAACTAATGGAGTTGTTATTTTTTTTAAGTCTATTTTAATCTAGAGTACACCTCCTTTTTATTTTTATTCTTTTCATGGTATAGAAACAGAATTGGTTGTTTTACAGACTCTCCCACCATTTGGATTTGTCTAACTGCCCCATAGTGTCATTTAACGAGCTCTCTGTCCTCTATCTATCCTGCAAAGGGACATTAGCTCTATCATCTTAATTTGGGTTTAATATTTTTGACTAGAATATGTCACAGGTGGTATTTTGTACCTGCAGTTATGAACATCAGGAGGGACCCAGTGTCTGGGTGTATCACCTATAGCAGTGTTAACATCAGTCAGTGGGGTCGGGAGTCTGGCAACATTTTTGAATTTCAAGGACAGAGGAGATAGTTAGAAAAACTAGATTACCCTCCATGGGACACAGTGGGAATCTAAGAATGTTATAACCAATGAAGCTGGTTTTCCTATGTGAATGAAGACAACAGAGTGACTGATTGTAACGTAGAAAAGTTCAGGAATATACACCAACCACATATACTTCTTGGAGAAAAGTACCTTGAGCATATATGTCATTTATTTGTTAATTCCACAAATATCCGAGAACCTCCCATGAGTCCAGGCGCTGTGCTAGGTAGGGGCTAGAACTTGAACTGTCCGGCAGGAATGGCATTGAGGACTCGAGCACAGAGAAGCCGTGCACAGAACGCAGGGCCAGGTGGTGACCCTGAGCCAGCGACACACCGTGAGGCGTCAGAGCCAGCGACACCCGTCTGCAGTCCCTGCAGACCCTCCTGCCCGACTGGTGTTCTGAGCCTGCTCAGGTGGCCCCTTCCTTTGGGGGTCTGACGGGAGGTGGGATGGGCAGCTGGGAGCCCCCCGGCTGTGGGCAGCACAGGTCTGGGCTGAATCTGCAGCCTGCCGAGGGCCTGGGCGTGAGGAAAGGAAAGAGGAGAGTCGTAGCAGGACGAAAGCCAGGCCGAGGCCCGGGCGGGCGGTGGGAGGCGAGTGACTGATCCAAGGCGGGCAGGGACGGAGCCCGGGAGGAAGCGTGTGCTGGGGAGAGGGTGGCTTTGGCTGCGTAGGGGGCGGGGACACAGCCTGCTGATGGATGGGCTTTCTGGAAGTTTCCCACCCTGTTCCTGGGCTGAACTAGGGAAGCGAGGGAGCACTAAAGAGCCTGTGGAGCAGGGAGCGGCAGAGGTGGCGCCCAACATCCCTCCACTTCTCCCAGTGTCTCTAGTGCAGGGGGCTCCAGGGCCCCTGACTGTGGAGCCACCTTCGTGCGGGGCCGCCTTTCTTGGGGCCACGGTGCGGGCCCAGCAATGGCCAGTGCACGCCGGTGACCTCCACCTTTTCTCCTCCTCACCCTAGCAAACTCTGGTGAACAGGCCCAGGAGGCCATGGGGGGCGTGACAGAAGGGGTCCTGCTCCTCCAGGCTGGGGCGGGGCCTGCACCGTAGCAGCACCTGGCTCTGGACTGACCTCGGGGGGGGCCCACCACTGGGACTGACCCATCAGGCCGGCGGCCCAGAGGGGAGCAGGCAGGTTGGCTGGGCACCACCCTCGGCGGGGGCCATGGGGTGTTTGTCACACGATGCCCGAGCAGGGTCTCCCCTGCCCTCAGGAAAAGGGGCTGGAGAAGCTTTCGAGTGGGCGGAATCGTAGAACAAGGAAGAAGGCACCCATTTTGGAGGTAATAGAAAATGCTTATTTCCTTTGAGTAAGTCTGCGACCAGATCTAGAGCGAAGCTGCCAGCACCCTCAGCAGACAGCGTCTGTCTGCTTCCTCCCTGCCCTTCGGGGCCATCCTCTGCGACTCCGTGGGCATCCCACGGCCTCCAGCTTCCCTCTGTCCTGCTCTGTCCCTCCTCCTTCTCTGTTTGTTGCTACTTTCAAGAGGTAGCAGAAAGACAGCTGTGACCCCGCCACTCCCTTGGCCCCCACCCTAACCAAGCTCTAAATCCCCGGTCTGCTTTCTTTCCTGCATATATGTAACCCTCAGCCTGTGAGCTTTCTGGAAACCCCTCCCACTTTCTGGATGCTGTGTGAGGAGAGAACTGGGCCAAGCGTCAGAGCGATTGTGCTCCCGGCTGGCTGTGTGGTGTTGGGCTGCCGCCTGACCCTCTGGTTTCCTGAGATGCTCTCCTTACGCCTGCCTCCCGTGCAGGGTGCGGTGCGGACCGCCTGGCCCCGTCTGGTGTCTTTTCCAGAGTGCGGGGGACTTGCTGTGTCTCTCCCTGCCTCCAGGCTGGGGCTCGTCCAGTCCAGTCCTGACCAGAGCAGCATGTCAACGGGGTCCTATTGGAGGTTCTTACTGGAGACAAAGGTGACTGATCTCAACCTCCCTGAGAGCTTTCCAGGGCGGGCCCCTCCGTCAGGCAAGAAAAATGTGCCCCCCTGAGTCACGCCCCTTGTCTCTCGGCCCCTCTCCTCTGCCACTTACGTGGGAGGACGGGCCAGCCCTCCACCTGCCCCGTGCACAGACCACCCCAGTCCCGACGCAGGCCAGGGACTAGGAAGGCCCTCGGAAGGTCCAGGCTCTGTCCACTCCCCCAGGTTGAACTCCCATCTCTTCTCTTCCCTCGGACACATGCGAGGCATTAAGCATCCGTTTCTTGCTCGTTTTTCCCACTCTTTTTTTTGTTTGTTTCATTTTCTGTCTTTCAAGTTCTACTGTGTTCTCTAATTGCTCCAGAAGCCAGACAGATGGGCTGGTTTCTTTAGCCAAGATGAAATGTAAAAATCATCTCAAAGTAATCGGGCGGCTCGGATGTGCTAGTGAACTCGCGCGCCGCTCTCGTGGCTGCGTGGTTGTCACCAGGGCTTCGTGTTTTTAATAAGCCGTCTGGGCCTGGTCCCCTTCCCTCCAGAAGGCGTCTGGCAGCTCTGCTGGACTTGAGGAAGGACACTGTTGCCCAGACATGGCCAGCTGGTACGTGAGTTCTCGCGACTGGTGCAGTGGCATCGGGAGTGATTCGGCTAAGCAGGGTGCGCCAGGCCGCCCTGCCCCACGGCCCCCTGTGCAGCTGTGGGACCCGAGGCCTTGGAGGGCAGTGAGCTGCCCAGGATCACACGGCTGGGGGTAAAAGCGAGGTGTCCTGACTCCGCCATTCACGTTGTGGAGCACGTCACAGAGAAGGGGCGTAATTAGACGTCGTTAGAAGAATGGACGACTCTTCTACGAGAGGAACGTTGAAAGTCTTGGTGGAGGGAGGGGGCACAGTTGAGAGACTAGAACTGTTACTCCCTCCGCTTTGGAACTCTCTAGCCACGCCTAGGAAATAAGACGTGGTGAAGTTACATCTTCCCACGTGACTTTGGTATCGGTCTTCTGTCTCATGCCCCAGGGCCTCTGTTTGTCAAAAAAGACTGCTTCAGCCAGCCCAACCTCACAATAACCTCGTTCGGGCTGGCACGATCAAGGTCAACTTAGCGGTCAACTTAGCAGTCAACTTACCAGCAAGTGGCCACGTGGCCCCCAAGGAAACCAGTGGTCCTGTTGCGCTTTCCAAGGCCGTGGAGCTACGTGGATTGTCGGAGGGCTGTCTGGTGAGCCCGGGGTGAGAGCCAGGAGTGTTGGGTGCTCTTGGGGATGTCCCCACCGAGCTCGCCCCTCTGCTCCCGAGACTGGCGGCTGAAGCCCAGGGCCAGGTCTTCTCAGCATCTGCCATCTACCCCTCTGGTTTGGAGAATGGGATGGCACAAAGGACAGAAATTTCTATAGATTACTGTGCTTTCTGAATCATATAATTTTTAAATTTTCCTTCTTTTTCTTCCCTTCTCCCCTCATTTGGTAGTGTGTGTTGGTGGTGGGTAAATTTACCATTTAGTCTGTGGGTGGTAGAATATTGAGGTGGGAGGCAGGAATGTTACCTAGCGATCTCAGCCTTGAAGTTGGATGCACTGACTAGAAACGACTTCGGGCTTTTTGCTTTGGAGAAGAGATGAGCTGTTAGTGCGACGTGAGATGGGGGAGTTTTACAAAGTAGATGTGGGAAACCTCCGCGGTTAATGCTCACCGGGCGCTTGCTGGGTGCCAGGCGCCGTGTTAAACTTCGTGTGCATATTTATTTAATCCTCCCAGCAGCCCTGGACAGGGATGTCAGCCCTGCTCTACAAGTGAGGAAACCAACACGCAGAGTTCACATAGCTCTGCCGGGGTCATGCATTGGTCACGCCAGGATTCAAAGCTTGACAGTCGTCTCCACAGCCCTCAAGTTATACGGCTGTCTGGACAGGGTGACGTGCGCACGCGTGTGTGTGTGTGTGTGTGTGTGTGCACGCGTGTGTGCATGTGTGTGTTTGCACGTTCATGAATCCGCCCCTGCCACCATTCACGTGCCAGGCAGCCGAGGGGTTGTATTGACGGGGTCTTTCATTTCAGCTACTTGGCATCTCCTTTCCTTTTCCTGGTAAGGGCACCCTCTTGTCTTTTGGGGACCCCCCTACTAATTCTAGGAACTGTGGTTCCTCACAGCTGCAGCGCCCGGCTGGGCGGGGCCTACCGGATGCTTCCCCTGGACCCGGAGTCTGGAGTACAGTTGTCCTGACAGCTGCTCCCTGGGCAGGTGGCCCGTGGGCTCTTGCCACCCAGGGCAGCTCTCGGGCTGATTTCATCATACCCGTCGGTTCCCAGACTGTGGACTCTCTGAGCTGCCCTTTATCCTTCTGAGAAATCCCTTTTCCTTTTCTTTTCCCTTTTTTTCTTTTCCTTTCTTCTTTTCTCTTCTTTCTTTTCGCTTTCCTTCCCACTCCCTCCCTTTCTTTCCCTTCCTTCCTGGTTTCCCTCTGCTATACGTTGCTCGCAGTTAAAGAACATGACCTGATACTCCCCCCCCCCCCCAACGGCCAAGAAGGCAAGCCGAATCCAACCCCAACCGGCCCCCAAGCACCTGTGGAGTGTGGCAGCTCCCGGGGGGAATGTCACGTGTCCTGCAGGCTGACTCCGGGTCTCCTTAACCACGGAGCTTTCCTTCCAGGGCCTAGGAGCCATCTCTTCTTTTCAGTCCTAGCCCTTGATTTGGGGGCATCGCCCTGAGGACGCCTGGCATCCTGCTTGCAGTGACCAAGTTGGGAGTAGCTTATTTACCGCGGCTCCCACTTTCCACGTCGCACGGCCGTGCGGGTCCCTCTGGGAAGGTCCTCCGGGGCTGCCGTCCCGACCCCAGGCGTTCTAGCCGGGCAGGCGCCGACTCAGACACCTGGGGGCTCTGGACCTGCGTCGGGGAGAGTTTTGCTTCCACGGGTGTCATCGTGAGGTCCTCGAGCCATGGGGGCCATTTGGCTAAATTGCAGCAGCTTCTCCCTGAGTGCTCAGAACCTGCTAAGTGCTAGTGATGATGGCCCTTTTCACTCACGCGTCCATCTCAAACGGCGACTCCCAGGCTTGGAACGACGCGAATCTGTGGGGCGACTGTGAAGCTCCGCTCTCTCCAGCCAGGCTGGGCGCCATCTCCTCTGCCGGCCCCTCCTCGTCCCGGCCCAGGCTGGGCGTCTGCTCCCCTCACCTTGGCGCTTCCTCAGCTCCCCACTCTCTCCTGTGCACAGAGGGCCAGCAAACTGCCCGCAAGTCACCGGTGCTCTCCTCTTCCCATCCCCTCCCTGCCGGACCCTCCGCTCCCGATGGAGCCGTGAGGGGTGGCGATGGGTCCCCCAGGCCACTAACAGCCTCAGTGCTTGTGGCCCCCCACCGCTGGGTCCTGGAACCGTCTCCTGCTCCCAGCCTCCTCGCTGTCTCATGGTGCTGCGTTCCAAGGGTTTGTCGTAGCTGTCCGACACAGGACAGTGTCTGACCCATACTGAACTGCCCTTTTTACACTAGTATGGAACGGGTCCGGGGTCAAGATTTGGGCAAGAAGTCTATGTCCCGCTTTGCAGTCTGCTTCTTGGACTCAGAAGTTAAAGTGTTGGCTGGGTCTTCACTTTTCCGGCCCTGGTCTTGGAGGGCTTCCTTTCCCAGCCCTGGGCTCTTGAAGAGATGAGCTGTCCCGTTGTCCCTTCACAGCTCGCCTCACACCACAGCCCTTGGTAACTGCTCCAGGGTCTGCCCGGGGGGAGCCACGCAAAATGTTGACGATTTTCTCCTGCGAGTCTGCAGGACGCATTTACTGCATAGATACGGCCCCAGCCAGGCGACTGCTTCCACGGTGGAGGAGGGGGTCATATTGACTTTTTTTTTTTTTTTAAGTTTAAACTAGTGCTCTGGTCTGTCTGCTACAATTCCTTAACTCCCTGGAAAGTAGCCATCTCTATTTCAGCTTCCACTAGGATCAGGCTAAATCTCCTTGTAGCATTAAAATGTCCTTTGTTATTGTAAAATTTGCTGCCTGTTGGAGCTTTTCCATTTCATTTTCTGTCCTGCTACTTCTGAAAGTTGATTGGTCTCCCGGTCCCTGTATCTTCTCTTTGTCTGGGGCATCGTTAGCTCTGGATGTGGGACGTGGTTTCTGTAATGTGAAGACCTGATTGAGAATAGAGTGGCGGTTGCCCCCCTGCCCCCCAGCGTTCGAATGCGTAGTTAACACGCCGACGCGCCCTGGCTCTAATGTGCAGCTCAGGAAAAATTCAAACATTAACATAGGAGGATCCAGACTTTGAAAGAATGAATCTGCTTTTATATGGAACGCTGCTTCGTCTCGCATGTGAAGTGGTGATAATGCCTTTCCTAATTTCACTCAGCAAAGGATGGGAGTAAAAGACAGAATTGTTCAAACTGGTTTTATTTTCATTATGTGAAGTCTGATTGGTTTTACAAATTAAATTCCTTCATACTTTTTTGAAGCTGAAGGTGTATTATTCACATGGGATCCTCTTTCTGCACCAGCGGCTCTGTTCGGAGCCGACTGCCCTGCCCCTCTTGAGTCTATCCCTTTGTTACTTTCGGTGCTCGCAATACTAAAATATGTTAAACCCCACTACTGAAAGAAATGCCCCTAGAGCCACAGAAAAACCATTTTGTCCCTTCTCTTGGCTCATTCACAGGGATAAAGGAAACTGGGGTAATTTCAGCAGCAGCAACATTTCCTGGAGGAAAGTGAAGATGGTTGCGCCATGGTGACTCGAGCTCGCCATGAAGGACGTGGACGGAGACGCCGCCCTTCCCGTGGACGGGGACCCATGGCTTCGGGACCGCCTTGCAGGAGGAGTGTTTCAGGGCCTGGCAGTTGTGTTGGGCTCAGCAGTTGAAGCCATCTCTGCCACCAGGTATGCTCTGTCCAGCACAGCCGACCATTCCAGGGGTCTCAGATGGGCTTCGATGCGTGACGCAGCTGCCTTGGGTCATGCAGCCACTAGGTAGCCTGGCTTCTCCCTCGTATGTGTGGGTGAGGGGGCTCAGGCCCAGGGATCAGGCATGGGGACACTGCCTTGCTCATATGGGTGTCTCTTCCACATGGGGGAGATGGCATTAGCTGCGCCACAGTGAGCAGAATCGCTCAGCATTCTGGAGAAGGTAGAAGTCACGAGTGGTCTGGTGATAACAGTGTGCTTGGCTGGCTCGATCTGGACTCTGGGCTTCAGAACCAAGACCAAGGGAGAGGGCTGATGGCGGGTGACTCTCCCTTAAAGTTGAGTTTAACTCAAGAAGGACATAGGCACTAACAAAATTCCTCATCCAGACCCTGCCCTCTTGTTTTTCCTAACCTGGGTCTCCCCAGCATCGACAAGTGGAAATCGACTTGGTGCCCAGTGTAAGTTCATCGCCCTTTTTACCCGATCGACTGCAGTTTGGGAGCCATGGAGACAGCTTTGGCCTCAGGTACCCTCACACCGTCTCTCAAATATTATGAAGGATGCTATTAATAACAAGCCCTTGTGTTGGTGTAGAGCTTCACCCTTTTTAAAATCTCCACATCCATCATAGTGTTTCATCATCACCCTGCCCACGCCTGTGACGGCCAGCCTGTGGTCCAGGCCAACGCCCCCAGGGTGGAGAAGATTCCACTGGTAACCTCAGGCTGCGAGCCAGAGTTTGGTGAGAGACAGGTGTGAGGCAGAGACAGGACTTTGAAGGTTGCTTTGTGTGCATGGCCTTTGTGTCGGAAAGATGGTCCTTTCCTGCACGAAACAAATCCCACATCTGAGCGTGGGAGGCTCGTGGAGAACACAACTGCGTGTAGAACAATCGTTTGCTGACAGACGAGCACCGCATCCTGGTGATGGGCTGGTTTCCCCGTCGCTGGGCAGCACTAACCAGCCTCCACCTCACATCCTGGCGTTCATCTCTGGATCTAGTTTGAGCTTTCTTATGACAAAGTCAACAGTGAAACTTGCCACATTTCTAAATACCCTCTAAATTTTATATGAAAGTAGGAAAGCCTGAGAATAGTTAAAACAATCTGAAAAAAGAACGTCGGAGGGCTTATACTACCTGACCGTGAGGCTTACTTAACGCTCCAGCAATCAAGCCAGTGTGACACTGGCGTAAATACAGACATATCATCAATGAGACACGCTGGAGTCCAGAAATAGTCCCTCACGTGTGTGGTCAAGTGATTTTCAACAAAGACGCCAAGATAATCGGATGGAGAAAGCAAAGTCATCTTAACCAACGGCGCTGCAACCCCTGGATGCTCATATGGGAAAAAGGAAACCCAGCTCACCTCGTGCCATACACAAAAATGAGCTCAAAGTGGATTATGAGCCTGAGTGTAGATGCTAAAACTATAACCTCCAGAAAAAAAAAAAAATAGGAGAAAATCTTCATGATCTTGGCAAAGATTCCCAGGACCCAAAAAGTATGAACCAGAAATGATAAAACTGATAAACTTGACTTCATCAAAACTAAAATCTTCTGCTCTTTTAAAGACACTTTAATAAAATGAACAAGCCACAGATTGAGAGAATATATTTTCAATGCATATTTCTGATAAAGAATGTAGAAAAATACCCAAACTGAAAATATGAAGACAAACAACCCCATTTTGAAAATGGGCAAAAGGGTGATGTCACCAAGATGACTGACTAGAAGCTCCCAGCACTCCTCCCCCCGCCCTCTAAAACCCACAAAATAGTGAGCGAACAACCATATTTCAACCATAACCACTAAAGGAGAGCTCTGGAGAACAGCAGCGAGGAGCGAGAGTCCTTTAAAGCACAGAAACCCAGGACGGCTGCCCAGGGAAGCGAAGGGAACACCTTTCCTCCGCCCACCGTCTCCCTGGCCAGTCTCAAGCTTGGAACCAAGAGGGCTTCCTTCCTGCAGGGAAAGGGTGAGCACAAGGACCCCAGCAGCTCCCACCACCACTGGGGCCACCTGCAGTGTCGCAGTCCTCCAGCCGAGAGCTCCCCAGAGTCCACATGCTGAGCCGCTCCCAGAGAGGGAGCCAACGCCGTGCCCTCCCCACCCACGTCGCAGCCTATGCTGCTCCTGTGTGGCGCCATCTTGGAGTGCTACTGAGCCAGAGCCACCGCCAGAGTGTCCTGCTCTGGAGCGAGTAGCCGTTATGTTAATAGCCCTCCATCCCTGAGGCTTTGCTGCCACTGCAGTGTGCCACCCCCATGCTGAGCTGCTGCTACACCCACCCCTAGGGCCGAGCTACCCTGGCGCTGCTCCATCCCTCCCCACCCCACCCCAGTTGCTGGCGCGCCCTGACAGCTGAGCTGCAGTGGTGCCCACCCTCATGTACCTCTGGAGGAGCTGCATCCCCCAGTGCCGCAGCGACGTGGTGCCTCGCCCCCCAGGGACCTGAAGGCTTCACTGACCCAAGTAGCCACACCTTCTGGTGATGAACAGATGCATCACCTTGTGTCCCAGGGAGTCAGAACCTTGGCTGTGCCCACCTGCCCTACAGGCCTAAAGCCACATGCCCTGCTACCTGGAACTGGACTGGCCACCTGCCCTCCGCAGTCTGAGCTGCCGAGGCACCCACCTCTCTGGAGTGGAGTCATTGCTCTGCTGCTCTCCTCTTCTCAGACCCTACACTATGATGATGTCCTGCCATCCCTGGGTCCTCTGCTGGCCTCATAGAGCCTAGGCTACTGCTGCGTCCCATCCCCCAAGGGTCCAGAGTCACCACCATGTGGTACGTCCTCCCCTAAGCCCAAGCTGCCACTGTGCCCTGTTGGTTCCAGATCCTAAATTGCAGTTGGGTGCTGCTGCTTAGGGCCTGAGCCTCCGGGGGCACCCCCTCTTCCACAGAGCCTCACCAGTGCTACATCTTGACCCCTGGGGTCAGAAGCACAGCTACACCCCAGCCCCGTGGGCCTGAGCTGCTGGGCTGGGCCTCAGAGCAACAGAACTTGGCTTAGTGGAAGAACTACATTTACTTCTGCCTTGAAAATGAGCCTGTGCCTCAAGGCCCAGGTACTACAGTATTTTTACAATGAGATACCACCTTATCCCTATCAGAGTGGCCGTTATTAAAAAGTCAAAAAACAATGGATGGCAGTGAGGATGCAGAGAGAAAAGAATGCTTATACACTGTTGGTGGGACTGCAAATTAGTGCAACCTCTATGGAAAACAGCATGGAGAGTCCTCTAAGAAATAAATGTAGACCTACCATTTGGTCCAGCAATCCCACCGCTGGGTATCTACCTAAAGGAAGTGAAGTCATTTTATCAAAAAGACTCTTGTACTAGAATGTTTATTGCAGCACAATTCACAATTGCAAAGATGTGGAATCAGCCTAAGTGGCCTTTTATTCACGAGTGGATAAAGAAAATGTGGTATATATATACTATGGAGTACCACTCAGCTATAAAAAGGAATGAAATAATGTCATTTGCAGCAATGTGGAGGGAACTGGAGACCATTATCCTAAGCAAAGCATCTCAGGAATGGAAAATCAAACATCATACGTTCTCACTAGTAAGTGGGAGTTAATAGATGGGTACACACGGGCACAAAGTGATAGAAAGGACATCAGAAACGAAGGAGGGGGAGGGCAGGAGGGTGAGTGTGGGATAGAAACTTACCTGTTGGGTACAATGAACATATTCTGGTGATGGGCACCCCAGAAGCCCTGACTTAAACATTATACAAGATATCCATGTAATAAAAACACTTGTATCCCCTTAAAAAAAAAAAAAGAATTTTAAAGTCAGCAAGAGAAAACCATCGAGACACATATAAGAATATCTACATTAGACTTTCAGTGAATTTCTCAGCAGAAACCGTGCAGGCCAGGACAGAATGGGATGACATCTGAAAGAAAAAAAAACAAACGAAAATTGCTAGTCAAGAATACTATATCCAACAAAGCTGTCCTTCAGAAATGAAGGAGAAATAAAATCTTTCCCAGGCCAGGAAAAGCAGAAAGAATTTATCACCACTAGAGCTGCCCTACAGGAAATACTTAAGGGAGTTCTTTGCATGGAAATGAAAAGATAGTAATTACCATCATGAATACATACGAAAGCACAAAACTCACTAGTAGAGGTAAATAAATAGTCCAATCCAGAAAACTCCAGTACTGTAATGGTGATATATAAATAATACATATCTCCAGTATGAAAGTAAAAACTCAAAACAGTCAAAAATAACTAAAGCTACACTAGGTTGTTAAGGAATACACAATGTAAAAAGATGTAAATTGTGACATCAACAACAAATTGTTGTGGAGGGAGGGTAAAAAAAATGGGCAAATGATTTGAACAGTTACTTCACACACACAAAACGTGAGCGGCTGATAGGCACGTGTTCAACATGGTTAGCTACTAGGAAAATGCAAATTAAAACCTCAAGGAGGAAAAGCCCGGGCCGAGTTCCGGCTGATGCCCTGCAAGGGGTGGGTGCTGGTGGCGGCGTGAAGTGTGCCCGTCTGGGAAGGCCCACTTTTCTGTTCAATGGATGATGGCATCTGTGCAGATGCCAAAAAAGGATGGGTGCCGCATTCTGGGGGCAGGCCTATCTGCAAATGTGTCAGACCTAAAAGCATCAAAAACTTACATTAACGTGTTATCCAAGTAAACAACGTACAGAGGTGCCAGCAGGAGCAGTGGGAGAGTATACACAGAAGCTCATCAAAATTGACTAGGCATGGAACATTCTAGGGAATGAAGAGACAAAATAAGAGAATAGCATAAAGATGATCTAAGAAATATGGGACCAGTACATGCCCAAATGTACCTTGAAGAAATATCTTGCAGTGAAGATGATCACTCTTTTTCTCTGAGTTGCCTATGCGGTAAAATAAAAAGACAGTGTTTCCAAGGATGAAGCAGAAAAAGTTAACCTGATTTCTTGTGATACACGTTCGCTAATTATAGAACTTCTTCATTCTTGCTAAAATTGTTCACCACTTGGAATCCTTTAACTGTGTGTTAAGACATGACGAGGAGAGGCCATTTGAGCTTTTTCCATTCAAGTAAATGGATTCCTTTTTTTGTCAGCCCTATTATTTGCAAATGAAATATATGCTTGTCAAGCAGAGGCCACCTCAGATTAATAGCATATTAATTTAGTTATATATGTATTTATGGTTTACATTTATAGGTTGCCACAAAAAGGACTTGAATCATAAATTATATTTAGTGAATTCCTGAGAACTTTATTATTATTTAATTTTCTCCTTGATAAAAAATAAGAATTTTCTTTTTCCTAATGTAAGCGGGTGACAATATTATTCCTTTATAGTTACTAGGTTTCTGATCTAACAGATGTTTTTAGTTGCTGAAGTCATAGGGCTGTTGTACACCTATCTCGAATTCTAGGGTCATTAGAATTAAATTAGCACCTTTGTGAATAACGTGTGAGGCCAGTTCTCCCATAATGAAGGCTGGATGTGGATATTCATGAGTTTACTTCGAAGTTAATAAAAAAGGTGAAGTAGAAAGAAAGATAGCTTGGGAGTCGGAAAATTGACTCCGATCAGTTGGATTTTTGGCGAGTGACCTACCTAGTTCCTAAAACTCAGAGTCTGTCTGAGCCGGACTCTCGGGTCTCTCGGGCAGCACCCTCCAGCCGATCCTGTCTGCCCACGGGGTTGCAAAGGAACTCTGGGGGTTCATGAACACAGACAACTATTCAAAGCCACATAATGGAACACCACTAAGCCACAAAAAGGGACCATGAGATGAAATCCTGGGTTGGACGATATTATTCCAATTCAGTCATTTAAGCGTGTTCTGTCTAAAGTTTCCCTTTTTGAAAAAACGGAATTTGATTCTGTGACTCATGAAAGTTAACGTTTGGGGATGATTTCCATTTACTCCGAGCCTCGGAAGGGAAGAAACTGCCGTGCTCGCTCCCGTGTTCCCAGTGCCTGGTGCGGTGCCTGGCACGCAGTGGGCTCTTAAGTGTCTTTTTGGATAATTGTATGAATACATAAAGTCAAGATTCAAGTAACGAATATAGTTTACCCAACGCATCAATTAGTCAAGGTAAAATAAGTTACGCCACAGTGACAAACACCCTCCAGACCTCGGTGTGATTCAATGACGAAAGTTTATCTTTCACGCAGAACCAGCTCCAGGGTCCTGCCTGAGCACAGGGGAGCTGGAGACACGGTTTTCCACATTCCCAGAAAAGGAGAGATGTGAAATGAGAGTTGGTGAACACATAGCATTATTTCTGCCCCATTAAGTCTAGCATGAGTCAAGTTTATAGTCTGAGGCACATCTCTGCTGATGGTCCGAAGATTTTTGGAAAAACGAGCCCGCGTGAATGAGCACAGCTCTTCCTGATGGTCCGCGTCAGATGCTAAGCTCACTGCGCTTTTATACTTCTGCTTGTGCGGCTCCTTCCATCTGGTTTGCCTCCCTCTTTTTTTTTTTAACTGGATGATCTGAAATTCTGATCCATCCTTAGACACTCAGTTAAGTGTTACTTCTTCCAGCAATCCATGCATGGTGCATGGCCTGAGTCACTGCACGTACGTTTGGGTGCTTAACTACACTCAAACCAGCGGTGGCTTATGTATAGTCACGTGAGTTCCAGCAGAGCTGCACGTCTAAGAATTCTTTCCTCAGTCCATAAGCCCTTACAGAGCTGGCATGGTGCTTGCTTCTCCTGCGCCCGGCGAGGCCTAAACACCGTGTGGATGCTCAGTACGGTTGTGTTTCGCATAAACGTTGAGCGCACAAGCCAGGGAAGGGTCCCCTCCGTGGAGCTGGGCTGGGATTGCAAAGCGGCCCAGGGATGGCAGCTGTGGGCTGCCCACGAGTCTCCTTCCCATTCTCCCCGAATGTTTGGGATTTTCGCAAGGCCTTCCACGATGCGATGTGGGGCGGGTATTTATTTACCTGTCACACGACTCCCAGTTCCCATTGAGCAGAAACAACCCGGTGAGTCCTGGAAAACAAGAGTTTATGGGCCATGGCTGCTAGTCCTTTGAGAAGTTTAAGAGCTCTGGCCCCAGGTCCCTTCATTTCCAGCCTACGTGAAGTTAATCTGCCCTCTTCCCCCCAAGTCTGTGCTGGAGCATAACGAACAAAAGGCTTAATCACTGCGGTATCAAGACAGTCCTTTCTGTCTGAGCAAATGTTCTTGGGTTTGTGATGTGAACACGGCGCACTCATTTGGAGCCATTGTTCTCTCTAAATGAGAAAATGCAAATGAAGCACTCAGGGTACCCGCCATAACTCGCTGCATAAAACTCTTGACATCAACACGAAGCTACTTAGCATAATTTTCCTGTTAATAAACTGCCAATTTAGTCATTTAGGTTTCAGCTTCTAAAGAACGCAAACAGCATCGGGCTGGGTTTTTTTCTTCCTGTGTATGCCTGAGTTTATTATTTTGATGTTTGTGTTAAAACATAGGAAATTGGAGTTTGTGCAATTATTTGGAGATCCTCTACCCTAATTTGTTTGCTTTCATAATTTGAGGAATCTTTGCTAGTTTTAAAGGCAAAACAATTTTTCGGAGCATTTTCTTTGATTCAGGACAAAATTTTCATATTTAAAAAATGACCGAAGAATATTTTGAGGCTCTGAACCAGGCGGCCGTCCTGCCCTGACCCCAGACAGAGATCCTGAACAGACGAGGACTCTTAAGGGCATGAGTTCCTGGGGGACCCGGGCCACGTAGGAGTCTCATTTCTGGAGCCGTCTGCCTGCTCGGCCGTGCTCCAGCCACACCAGCCTCCCGGCTGGTCATTAGTGTCTCATTCAAAGACTGTCCCCTGTTGCCTACTGTGTGCCGGCCATGGAGAAGATGCCGCGGCAACACACGCCCCAGGGGGGAGACGGGCGTGACTCAGCGAATCACACAGCCACACTGAAATGCAAAGCAGGGGGCTCGTGGTGCCCTGGGACCGGAAAGCAAGGATCTGACTCAGTTCCCACCGTCCAGAGCCCACCGTCAAGACTTACACAGCACAGCTTGGCAGATGTTTTATGAACCTTAAATTATCTGCCAAGATTTTTCAGTTCTCCAGGTTGTTGTGAAGTATAGACACAGCCTGACTAGAGGCATCAGGTATTTTTTAGGCACCTACGCTGTGCCCAACACTGTTCCAGGTACCAAATATGCAGAGCTCTCTGCTCCCCAGTGAGGTTGCTGGGCTTCAGGGTTAAGAGTGGGATAAGGCAGGCACGGGTTAGAATCGGAGGCTACACCACTGACCAGGCATGTATCTCTGCTCTCCTGTGTGTAAAATGACTAACTGAGGTCGCCCCTGCTGGGGAGTGCCTCATTGCCATGGGAAAACTCCAGCAGCGACTCTGTGTCTCCAGGGTTCTAGCTGGTAAGAGGCAGGGGCCAGTGTCCGGGCACCCCTGGGGGCTGGCTTATTGGAGAACACGCATTGTGGACACGCATTGTTCACCGCAATAGTGCAGGAAGGACTGAAGTGGCTTCACTGTTCCCTGACTCAGTGCGGGAAGAACACGTGCGATCCCATCTCTCCTGGTCTGGTTGTTTTTCTTCTCTGAAGTTTTCAGATCTTGCTCAGGCCGGGAGATTGGCTCTCCCCATCTGCTCCCATCCAGGACCCAGTACTTGGTTTATATAGCCCGGTGAAAGCTCCCTGGTTGGGGATTGGACTGGCCCAAACAGGGGTGTCCTGGGAAGATGCCAGGATCTCCCAGAAGCTGTCTGGTAGGTAGCTTGAGCTCATGGTTTCTGCCATCCAAGTACTAACCAGGCCCGACCCTGCTTAGCTTCCGAGGTCAGACGAGACCAGGCGCGTTGAGGGTGGTCTGGCCGTAGGCGGTTCGTGGTTCCTCCATTCGGTGCCTCTGTCCTACCTCCCTGGGAGTCCTGTGGGCTTCTGTTGTGTCTCTTTCGAGCTCAGGTTCCCTGTGTCACCATTGTGCGCCTGCTTTCTGCTGTGCAAACGGCACCAGTCGGCTCTGGGTCTTGCAGTGAGGGGTGGCCTGGCAAAGGAGCCAGGTCCTGAGCTACTTCCTTCCCGTAAGGTCATGCACTTTGCTTTGGTTTCTTATGGGTTTGCCCAAGGCAAATGTTGGAATGATTATGGCAACTCATAATTTATTCTTTATTCATCCTAATAATTAGCAGAGTTGCAATTATCAGATGGATTTTAAAAGATACGCTAAAAACAAATGTATCTGTATAATTTTTAATCTTCAATAGTCTTGATAAAATCTTTACTCTTTACTGTGGATTTTGTCCCTGTTTTGTGTGCATTCACTGAGGCCTCTGTCTCCAGTACCTGTTAGTCTTGGATAATCAGCGTCTCCTTGTGTATTTCTTTGTCAAATATTGACTGAAATATTGGTTCAGTTCTGACGTCAAGAGCAGAGTGGAATCCTGGCCTCCCGGTGGGTCTCAGCACTGGGCTCTTACACACTGGTCTGTCTTGCAGCAGGGGAGGGAAAGCAGGGGTCACCTGAGAACCACACCTGGCTGTGGCCCGTGTATCTCCTGCAGGGGCTGAGCTGGCGGCCTCCGTCCTCCCACCCGACTGTCCCACGCACAGCTGAGTGCCGGCTTCCCTGTGGCCCCAGCAGGAACCCTGGCCCTTAGGCCAACTGGGCTTCACTGTTGGAATCTGCCTGCAAGGTCCCTGGGACAAATCCCAGACCAGCCTGATGGCCTCTGGGCTAGGCGTGTGTTTGCAGCCAAGCGGGGCGGCTGTTCCCTCTGAAAGGGCCTTCAGAGGCCTTTTGTGTTTCTCAAAGTGAAGTTTCACCTCAGAGCCAGGCACCTTCTCAGGAGTTACCTGAGTTAACTCATTTAATCTCCATTTTACAGATGTTAAGACTGAGCCTCAGGGCGCTGCGGTAGTGTGACAGCGGGGGCAGGATTCGCACCTGGCGACCTGGCTCTGGAGTCATGTTCTTGGCCACTGGGCTAGATGCCCCTCGAGGGGTGCCCTCCCCTGCAGGGGAGCGCCACGCACACAGGCTGGGGCAGGCGGGGCCCGCTCTGGTTTCCTTTCCGACCTCGCAGGCCTGTTTGTGAGGCGCCGCAGCTGCCGTATCAATAGTGGGATGATGCCATCGATTTTAGTGGCATTTAGATCAAAGAGCCTGTCTGGAGCTGCGCCCCGAGATTTATGCTCCCACACCCATCAGAGCTAACGGGAAACGTCTGCATAAATCGTGAGTGGCGATGGGGGCCCCAGCTCTGAGCTGCCCTCGGGGTGTCGTGACCGCCTGCTCTGGACGGGGACGCTCGTCCCCTGAGCTACGACACAGCCTCCCGCAGCGCAGCCGTTAGTTTTCTCGGGAGGCCCAGTCGAAAGCACTGGGGAGGGTATATCGTAGCTGTGTGATCATGGGTGCGTCATGTCACCTCTCTGAGCTGGCCCCAGTTTTCCCGTGCATAAAATGAAGCCAGCGTCGGTCTCAGCGTGCGGTTGTGAGAAGACCCAAAGCTCTGAGCCCAGCACGTGTCAGCCGTCCCCTCCCTCCGCCGTTTCTCCCCGCAGCTCAGGAGCTCTTCCCCTAGCGCCCAGGGGTGGGCCCTGCGGGTTTGCAAAGCCCCGAGATGGAACGCACGCAGCGAGGGGTCTGCATCGCACAGGAGCATTTGGGATGGGGCAGGGTCATGGTTTTTATGAGTTTTCCCGAAGAGTCCATGACCCAGAAAACCAGATCAGATCAGGAGTTCTCATGACAGTGTTTTCTTCCCTGTCACCCAGTGCCCAGCTGTGTCTGCTACTGGTAGGCGCTGGCAGAGCCAACAAAGACTCAGTCCCTCCTTTCTGGAGTTCTGAGCTCTGTGTGCTGCCAGACACGGGACGAATGGTGGCCCTTCCCTGCAGGAGCCGCCACCGGCCCATGCGACTGTCCTCCCCCAGGGGAGAGGCCTGGTGCCAGCTGGCCAGTCTGCCGGGCTGGCAGGGCCCTCGCCCACCGTCCCTGGCCGTTTCCGGGACTACCCGCACCCCGGCTTTCCCCGCTCCCCCCAGCGCCTTCGCTTACCTGTCGCAGCCTGCTGAGTCGGGCTGTTCTCTACCTGTTTAGGTGGAGGCTGGGTTTCCAGTCTCTGTGCCACGTGATCACTTAAGCGCTGCCCGATCTGCCCGAAGACTTTGGGATCAGGTGTCCGACCGGGAGAACGGGACGGTCTTCAAGCCGAATCCCATGCAAAGTACCACCTTCCCCCCTCCCGGGACAGCGCTCCCCGGGAACTTGGCCTCCGTTTCTCCAGCACTAGGACCCAAGGGAGGTTGTGCTGCTCTTTGGTACCTAAACTCTCTGAGAAAACCGCCAGGTGTACGTGCCAACCCCAGTCCGGAGGGGCTGCAAAGCTCAGGAGACAGAGAGGCTCTGAGAGCAGAGAGACGAAGGTTTCTGCTGTTCAATTGCTCATTTGTTCGTGTATTTGTTAATTTGTCCTACAAGTTTTTCTTTTTCCTAACAGTTTTTAAGTCTTGGGACCAAGGGGAGGTGGTGTGAAGATTTGGTTACTCTTTTCCCACACTCTGAGACTGTCCTGAGCCACTCAGCTGTCTTCCAACCTGCAGATGCTGAAAGCATCCTCAAGGGTTATTTTATTTTATTTTTTTGCCTATTTGCTTGTGATTTTACCAAGTTTATACAACAGCCAGGTTGCACAGCCGGTGCCTGGGCCCAGGTCATGCTCTTTAAGTGGCTCCAAGGGCCCAGGGGCTGTGGAGTAACCGTGGAGAAGAAAGGAGGAGCTGTGGCCTCCGTCCCCTGGGTGCCTGCCGAATCCCAGGAAGGTGCATTTGTGCCCCCGAAGCAGTGAGCGTCTGATGGGAGCAGCCAGCCGAGGGTCGAGGGTAAGAAAGAGAGAGGGGGCCCATCCCACTGACCGTCCAAGCTGGGGCACATGAAGGACGGGGCACTAGTAATAAACTCAGTGCACAGCAGGTGCAAACAGGACTGTCCAGGCAAACAGGACCTTGGTCAGCCTGAGCGAGTCCAGGCTTCATGAAGAGGGGTCTTAGGCTGAGCCCAGTGGAGGGCAAGGACCTGTGTTCAGATTGCAAAGCCCCAGGAAGGGATGACTGAGTCAGATGCAACCACTCGTCATCATGGTGAGCACGTTGGAGCGTCCACTTTTCTTTTTCCAAGGAATGGGCCTCATGGGGGCTGATGTCTGAGAGAGCGGCACCATCTTCCTGTGCGGTGGGCCGGCCCCAGCTCCTGGGGATCCTCCCTGGACCCCTCCACGCCAGCCTCCGTTCTGGCTGAGGTCTGCTCAATACAGGTCCTCCAGGATCGCAGAACAGGGAAAGAGACACCCGAGGCTCTGCAAGGGCTGTTCCCTAAACTCAGCGCCTCTCTGGTCCTCCTGCCCGGTGTGCCCAGGGACAGCATATGAGGCTTCCACGAATTTACAGAGACGTGTCAAAGCCCCTTCATCTCCAAGCCAATACAAATCAAATCGGTGGCCTACATAAAAGTGATATGGATCCTCTTGGGTAGCTCCTTTAGAGATGGCGGGGGCGTGCATGTTACGGATGAGCCTTATGCTGTGTCTGGAACCGATTTACAGTGGAGTCTCCGGCCCTTCAGGTGGCTTGAGACAGAGCCACCAGTTCTCCAGGCATCTGGGCAGTGAGGGAGGAAAAGAACAAAGTGATGGAATGATCAGGACAAGTCACTGTCCCAGGAAGGTGGACACGGGGGCTTCAGTCTACTCCAAAATGCCCAGAGCAGCCCAAGCCACTGTTGTGCGTGCCAGGAGCAGCTGACGGCTGCCTTGCTGTATTGCATTAGGGAAAATAAACATCTCTGAAAGTGCTCTTGCTGCTGCCAAGGCAGGAAAAACATGCCGAAGGAGCCAGCGTTTTTAGCACAGTGAAGCCAGTCCTCGCAGAGCTCACATCTCACGTGGAAGTCAAACGTGGAGTTTGCACAGAAGGGAGAGAACGTGGCTCGCCGGGCAGAACCACCAGCTGGCGTCTCACGGCTGGAGCTGACTGCGGTGACTAGATGGGCTCTCGATTGGAGAACGTGTGGTCCAATCACCGCAAAAACCCTCCATTTCCTCCCGTTTTCTCAATTACTCACTAAGTGATCGAAATGGGTTTGACACGGGAGGTCTGTGATCCGGAGAGATTGCCCTCCTGCCTGTTTGTAACGGCCGTGCTCCACTTTGACCCCGGCCGTGCGTCTGAAATTCTCTATATAGAATTATTTGTAAGTTGAATCCCCTTTCAGTGCTCTGGGAAGTTTGTGAGGGGTCGATATTATAATCAACAATGACAGGTGATATTTATTGAGTGCCTACTACGCGCCAGAGACTGCCTGGGCTGAAGACAGTGGTGAGTACAACCTTGTTCGCACGGAATGGGTTCCTACCGGAAGAGAGAACCCTCACCAGCTCTCCTTTCCCCTGGAAATTAGGGCCAGCTCTGGTCCTCTCCCAGCTCCCTCCCAGGGAGACCCCACCACGGTGACATCTCCGCATCACAGGTGACCCCCTGGCCTTGCCCACATTTGGGCCAAATGGACCGGTCAGCTCTCACATTTTAAAAGGAGCGAATAACCACAGGTGAAGCTGATGTTGGGAGACGGAGGGTCAGAAACACCTGGCCACACCCGCTCCCCGCTGACCTGAGGGTCACGGGAACCAGCCCTTCGGAAGGACTTGCCCCCCCCCCCCCCCATTCAACCCCTCACTCGATGTTGCTCCTCCCTCCGTTTCGCAGTTTCCTGATAAGAGACCATGGGCCGCAGAGTCCGCGGTCGACAGAGGGTGTGCGGAAAGGGCTCTCGTGTCCTGTGCTTCCCTTTCCGACATCAGAGGGCCGAACCCGCTCTCCGATCACGCCCATGCCGCCGTTTCCGAACCAGGGGCTCAGGAGGTGGCGCGAAGCCCAAGTGTGCGAGTGCAGGGTGCTCCTTTCATGAATATTCACGACTCCTCCTGCAGCTTGTTAATGCGTATACTCGGCCACCCTGCTCAGCACAGACTCCTGTTCTTGTACCGTCCCTCGAAGTGCCTCTTTCCGGCTTCCGGCCAGAGGCTGTGCCTCCCGGCCTGTCCGGACAGCCACCCTGCAGGCTGCAACCCCTAATGAGAAGTAAAGCTCTCCTTCCCGATGTATGCACCTCGTCATTCTTCAGCTGATACAACTAAACATGCCTCCTGGGAGAAGAGACGGAACGACCCTGAAATGCAGGCAAGTGTCCCCAGTGGGCCCGGGCCTCAAACCGCAGCTGACGGCCGGGATTAGTTAGGGAAGGGCCGTGTAGACGGGGCTCCCAGGTGGGAGTGAGACGGGCTGATTTTGCAACCCAGCTGGAGGGCATCAGCCTCTGGGGAGCTGCTCGAGCCCGGCTGCCCCCACGGCAGGGTCACCTGTGGAGCTTTACAAACTTTGCAAGCTTCCTGCGCTTCCTCCCCCGGAGAAACGTGTGTCCAGTCCTCCGAGCACGGCAGCCCAGAGCCAACTCGCTCCTCCTTGTGGCCCAGGGAGAGGAAGGGGCTTTCTCAGAGGCAGGATTCCAACCCAGAGCTCTGGGTTCCAGGGCCCTCTGCCCGAACCGGGTTGCGGGCATGTTTCCAAGCCGACTGCAGCCATCCTCCTGCCTGTACATCATTCATTCTCCCCAATTGTTTGGCGCTATTTGGTTTTACTGTTGCATTTAGGTCCTGGGAGATGATTACGTTCCGTGAAATGGAGTGATTGATTGACCTTTTGAAATGCCAGCAGCTGCTCTCCGGCTCCGGGGGATTCGGTGGGCCTCATCAGCCGTAGCCTCCTGGACACGTGAGCAAACCTCTTCTGTAATCAGCCAGACAGCAGTGAGGGGGGCATCCAGCGGGCATGGAGCTGGGCACCTGTCTCGGGCAGGACCCTGCGGGAACGGGGACACAAAACCGTCCCCATCATTTAAACGAACCTGCCGCAGCACTGGGTTAGGGAGCAGGAGAGCAGGAGCAGGGAAGAGGGGAGCCAGGAAGTCGCCCAGATCTGTTGCTGGGCCAGGTGCTAATTTGGTCCTCTGGCGCACGCCTCCTTGTCGCAGAGGGTCACTCGCCTAAGCCTTGGAAGGAGCTTGGATGCTTAGCTCCTGCCGAGAGGCACAGCTCTGTGTTTGGGGCCTGGTGATGATGCAGGTGCAAGGGCACCTTTCCCTGCCCGCGGCTTCCCAAGGCCCGTCAGAGACGTGAGGTGCTGCCTGGGAATCACGGAAGTTGCTGTTAGGCGGGGCCTCTCTGCACGGCCTCACAGCTACTTGTCTGTGTCATCCTCTCCCTGAGCGACACGGGCATGGTTTCCAGGTCTGAAGGCTCTGGCACACCAAGAGGGGGAGATGGGATGAGGCCGTCTGTTTCTGTTGTGTGGGTTGGAGGAGGAAGAGCCCCGTGGAAGGGGGCTGGCCGGACGTACATGCTTGTGAGTGTTCACGTGTGTGCAAGTCTGTGATTCACACGGTGAGGGGTGAATGAAACACCCTCCTGGCAGTGGGGAAGCGCTGTTAAGTGGCATTTATGAATTTTCCCGGCACAATGCATGGTCAGGATTCTTCGTGATGATGAAAGGCCTTTGGAGAGTCTTAAATGCCTTTAGACCCATCAGTTATTAAGTTGTGTATGTTATTTCATTCCTTGAAAAATTGGTAATTCTGGTTTGGGCAACTCTAGTAAATTTCTTTTAACCAAGATGATTAATTAACCAGAACATCCTTTTGCCAACCATGCTTGGTAAAGAGGTATTATCCATCAATTTCCGAGAACCGATTATCATGGTGATACATAGGGGATTATATGCGTGATGACGGGTATTGTATTTCGAGTGCTAACTGTAAACTGCACCCTGTGTGCTAAGTACTTGGTATGAATTTTGTTTAGTATTAATAATTCCAATGACCTATTAAGTAGGTATTTTTAGTTAACAGATGGGGTTTGGAGAGATGAAATAACGCATCCAGGACCACACAGACTGAGGGATGGGGCCTGCCTGCTTCCATTTCTGTGCTACCTGCCTTCCTATCACAGTGTCACTGGACACCTGCTCTGGTGGCAGACGTCATGAGGGCAAGGGGCGGGGGCCAGCCCCTGCCTTCAGTCCGGCTGAGGAGATGGCCAAGCACAGAGGAGAGAGGAAACACAAACAGGGTGCTTGAGGTTCCTTGCCGTCTGACGATCCAAATAGCTGAGAAGTGCTAGAACCGCCGAGTGTGTGGGGGGCAGGGATACGTGTTGGGGGAGGCTTTCTGGAAGAGAAGCAACTTGATTGGACCCGAGTCACACAGAGGAGAAGATGAAGGGATGGGCAAGGACTCGGGCTGGGGAGCCAGAGGACAACCGCAGGGATGGGAGAAGGGTGAAGCTGCTGCTCAGACAGGTGCGGGTTTCTGCAGTCGCCAACCCCACACCCCCAGCTGGCTGCGTTGCCCCAGATGGATCCCCCAGGGGGTCCCTGCAAGATGGCAGGAACACACAACGGGAGGCTGGATCTTGTGGTGGTCGTCAGGGATCCTGGGAGAAGGATTTGTGCTCCCCCCGCCGAGGCAGCCCCAGAGCCAGGCGGTGAGCAGGGAGAGGCCAGGGCAGGGGAGAGCTGGGGCCCCACTGTTCCAGAAGGAGGCGTGAGGAGCCTGCAGGTAGCTTCTTTGTCACTGCCCTGACCATGGCTAGAATTAATCTGTAAACATGTATTCCACCAATCTTCACATCCCGCTCGGGCACCAGGCACTTAGCCAGCACCCAAATGCCCACCATTGCAGCCCCCCAGAAGGAACGTATTGTCTGAGGTTGCAACTCCCGGGAAGGAGGCAAATGCATTTTCTGTGTTTCCATACGGCAGATGACCCCAGATCTCAGGACTGCAGTGGGGGTGCCATTAGGATCCAGTATGTGACCCGGCTGACACCATGCCTGGGGTGTAGCAGAGGCTACCACTGCCAGAACTAGCCCTTTCCCCAGGCAGTCCCCTGAGGTCATGATGACAGGCACTGGACACACCCCAGGGCGTGGGGTGAAGCCCCCACTGGTGGCCCGACCATGCCCGGGCTGGGGAAGCTTCTTGGAGGAAGGGACCCTTGAGCTGTGCATTAGGATCAAGAGATGCTTCTGGCCAGACCCAGGTGTAACCTGGCTGCCTCTTCCCTTTTAAGAACAAACTTGGACCTTTGGGCCCCTCTGGAGAGGACCTAGGATTTATGACAGGCATTCTGTGTCCTGGTTCAATCTGAGCTAATGCTTATGGGCCCGCCTTCTGCCTGGGGACCAGAGCCCTCAGTCACTGTGACCCTAGTCTTGGTCTGTAGGAGATGCAGGAATCATGAGGTTGGTCTCACAGATCACATACTGCTCTAGATACCCCACCAGGGCTGTGCCCACCAGATCTCAGAATTGTCAGTCAATTCCACAAAGCTGTCAGTTAAACCAATTTCTTAACACGATTAAGCAAAATAATCGAATACTAAAACAGAAACAAGCCCTCGAACAAGTTAGTTATGGGACTGAATTTCCAGGTTTCTTCCTTCATCGTGTAGATGGAGCTGTTCCCCGAACTCCAGGGAGGCCCCTCCTGCTGCCAGTCAAGCGCTTGTCTGTGACCGTGTGGACTGGCCTCTCCCCGTTCGCGCACCCTCCACCCCTGAGGTCCTCCAGCCTCAAATCCACGCGGTGAGTGGCAGCATCCACAAGTGTGTTTTGAAAACAGCAATTTTCCTTCGGAGACTTTTTTCCTGTATTGTCCTTCAGTGGAGAAACACGACGCCGGAACCGAATGAAGGTCACGTCTTGCCGCCGGCATTGGCCGAGCGTCCTGGAGTAGCAGGGCAGGGTCCCTTGTGTGGTCCTGCGGCCCCTTCCTCTCTCCAGGGCCTTCCTCT
Source organism: Propithecus coquereli (assembly GCF_000956105.1). Lineage (NCBI taxonomy): Eukaryota > Metazoa > Chordata > Mammalia > Primates > Indriidae > Propithecus > Propithecus coquereli. The sequence continues at coordinate 1,886,218 of NW_012149208.1, forward strand.
CTGGAGGTCCCCCGCACCCCACCTTGCAGTTCAAGTGCCACACGTGTGCCCTCGGCGGGTTCCCGGCCTTCTCTCCCTGCCTGGGCTGGAGCAGAGCTTCCGTCTCCTCGTCTGTTTCTGGGTCAGGCTGAGTCTGGGTGTCCCGCGGGATCTCCTCCCACAGGCAGCTCTGTCTCCTGCCTGGAAGTTTCCCCAGGTACAAAGTCCGTTTCCATCCTGGCCGGCCCTCTCCTCGGCCAGGGCAGCCTGTGCTCACGGTCTGGTGACGCACGGTCCGCTGGGCCTGCTGCAGTGACCATCGATGGCCCAGATGGGCAAGCATTTGGTGGTGACAGTCCTGGTGTCTAATCTGGGCTCTTGTCTAAGTGACAGTCTGCGGACAGAGAGACGGAGCCCTGGGAGCCTGCGGCTGAGCCCAACCCTGGCTTCGAAAATGCTCCTCCCGGCCCCTCGAAGCTGACGTCTACACGGGAGCCCCTTAAAACGATCTAATCGGAATGAGAACGGATGTAGCATTCCGCCACAGCTCGCAGCGAGATTGGAATTTGAGGAGATGCAGAGACAAATTACCTCTGAATTTTCTTGCAGCCGTAAAAGCTTTTTACTGTATAGTGATTTTCCGTTTCTGCTGCAGGCATATTTGCATACTGCCTAGCAGTTTGTCTCCCATCATTTGTCAGATATTATCCATCTCCTGTTAATGAGCTAAGACAGGTCACATTAAGGCTTTGCGGGCCTCCCGCGCTCCCCGCGGCAGCCCGACTCTCCTGCCACGGGGCCTCCCTGTCGTGGGGGCAGACAGGGCACGGGGGGGCAGCGGCTTGGCTGCGGCAGGGCCTCGTCCACGGAGCCTTCCTCTCCTGTCCCCGTGTGGAGAGCAGACAAAGCCGCGGCATGCGGGGCCCCGTTCGCGGCTGGGTGCCTGGCGCCCGCGGAGGCCTGTCCTTGAGTGGAACTGGGCTCTGCGTGCCGATGTGAACAGCCCTGCCCAGGTTCGAGTCTTGCCTCTGGCTCCTGGTCGCTCTAGGTTTTACCTCCTTTTCCTCACGGGAACTCAATTTCTCCACTTGTAGAACAAGGATTCTAGAACAGGGTTAATTACCTACTTCTTTTATATGAATATCTATGAAAGCACTTTCTTCCAAACTAAGACTTCCCCGGACCCCCACTCTGTGGAGCAGGCAGCCGGTAAGCGTCGAGGGACGAGTGTGGGGTAGGACCCTGCATTCCCACCTGTCCTCACTGACCCTCTTGCTTCCCCCACAGAGGTCCCCGAGGTCCCTCCTGGACTCTTGGGCCCCACGGAACACAGTGTGGACGTGCTTGGCGGGACGTTCTCGGTCCTGCCTCCTGCCCTGACGCCGCGGTTCCGGGCTTATCAGTGCATTTGTGCAGCACCTGCAGCCGGCACGGCCCCGTGCTCAGGCTGGGGGGAGAGCATTTTCCAGCTCTTAGCTTTAGAGGCTAGGACTCCGCTCACTCTGGGTCCCGGCTTGGTAGCAGGTTCAGCTAGCCATTGCCGGACAGGTTTTGAGAGGAAAGAAAAATGGTTTGATGCTGAATGCGTGATTAAATTTGCATAATTGAATGGAAATAGAATTAAAGGGTCGTGTGTTTACACAGTGATGCCTAAAATCAGATTGCAGTGATGTGTGCTCAGTACTAAAACGGTTCCTTAGGGACATGTGGAGATCTGGTTCCCAGAATCTGCAAGAGCCGGAGAGAAATCTGGGCTGGGGGATGGTCTCTGGGGCCGCCTGTCCAGGGCGCAGAGCAGTGTTAGCGACAGCGTGGAGTTCACTGAGCACTTCCTGGGTGCCAGGCCACGAGCTACGTGATTTACTCAGATTTCTTTATGGAATCCTCGCAACGTTACTTGAACTCAGACAGGGATAACAGGACCTGTTCTCCTCGCCGCTCTCCGTGGAATTGAGTGGGGTGGGCTCGGGCGTTTGCATGTGGCATGCACTCATGCATTTAACTGGGAAAAACATGCAAAGCTGTGCTCTTTGTGAAGAACTCTGTGCTTTTTGTGTTTCTGCTACCATTTCTACGTTTGATCCCTGCTGCTACTTTGATCTGAAAACAAAATGTCAAAATGTCCTAATCAGAGGGTGTGTGCAGGGGATGTGAGAAGCGGTGACAGACAACAGCAGATTCTTGTGTGGCACCAAGAGCCACGTCCTCTGACCGTGGTCAGCCGCGTCCCCCAGCCGGGCCAGCCTGCGCTCAGCTACCCGGGAACCTGAGGCTGCCCGAGCGGGGTGTGTGTTTATGACCAGGTTATCACCCGATTTCTCTATTTGATACGGAATGTCCTTCCCAGGCAGTCAACCCGGTGAAGCCGGGTGCAGAGAGGTTGCATATCATCCGGGCAAAGCCTGCCCGAGGCTCTCAGGTGTGTCTGGGCCTTGGTAGCACTCACAGGGGGCCCACTCTGGGCTGAGGGGGACAGTTTGGTGCAGAGGTGACACCCTTGCAGGGCAGGTCCTTGGTCTCCCCTCCCAGGTGCTGCCCCTGCCCTAGGCACGTTGCCTCAGTCGATGATGTCATGGCTCCGTTGGGGATGGGAGGGGGCCTTGGAGTCTGGGATTTGGGGTCTTTGGGCCTCTGCACAGAATTCCGGTAGGGCTCGCGTGGTGGTTAATTTTCGGTGTCAACTTGACTGGATTAAGGAATATTAAGGAATACCTAGAGAATGGGTAAAGCATCACTTCTGGGTGTGTCTACAGGGTGTTTGCAGTGGAGATTGGAGCGTGAGTCTGCACTGCGTGGGAAAGATCTGCCCTCGGTGTGGACAGGCAGCGTCCAGTTGGCTGGGGACAGGATGAAAAAGGGAAAGAAAAGGCAATTTTTTCTCTCTCTCTCTCCTGGAGCTGGGTCTGTGTCTGTCTGTCTGTCTCTCTCTCTCTCTCTCTCTCTCTCTCTCTCTCTCTCTCTGTCTCTGTCTCTCTCTCTCTCTCTCAGCTGGGACACTGTCCCTGGACATCACAGCTCCAGGCTCTCTGGCCTTTGGACCGCAGGACTTGCGCCAGATGTGGCCCCTCGACCCGGGACTTCCCAGCCTCCTGAAGCACGAGCCAAATACACGTCTATTGTTTATAAATTACCGAGTCTCAGGTGTGCTGTTGCAGCAGCATAAATGTCCTGAGACCGTCACAGTGCCTGGCCCAGGAAGCGTTTCCCGTGTCACGGTGGCAGTCAGAGCCCTCGAGAGGGCAGGGCTGGGGCAGCCAAGACCGTCAGTCTATCAGTAACGTGTGGTCGCTGGCACCAACCCACGCGTATTCCTGCAAAACGTCAGATCAGAATCTCTTCTTCCCTCCGGGTGAAATCGGAGATGCGATTTTCCTCAGGAGGCGTGCGGGTGTTGTAATTTGGGAGGATGCAGCAAATTCTTTTATAATTGTATAATTTGTGTATAATTCCTTGTAATAAAGTGCAACGATTATATTCTGTTCCCATTAAAGTCTCCCTAATCTTCTAATTATGGGAGGATGTTTTCTGAGCTCCAGAATGGTCCATCTTTAAAAGTTTTTTTTTTTTTTAATTTTTTATGATGAGCGAGTCAGTGTAGACGGTGGATTCTGCGAGCTGTAGCTTTTAGCGGGTCCAAGTCTTCCCGGCAAAGCAGAGGGAATGGTCCTGTCTGGCCCCCGTCTACCCAAGAGGGTGGGCCGCATCTGCCAGAAATGTCACTGCCCGAAACAAAGCAGCCGGCTGTGTTTAGTCTGCACTCATTCAACAAGCATTTATTGAGCACCTACTGTGTGCCAGGCACTGTTCGAGATCTGCCATCACGGAGCTCCCCACATCAGGGTCAGAGAGACGAGGATCAAATAGTCTCAGTAAGAGGTGTGACCACGCAGCTGTGATAGGAGCCATGGGTGTGAGTTGTGACCACGCAGCCATGACGGGAGCCGTGGGTGTGAGGTGTGACCACGTGGCTGTGACGCGAGCCGTGGGCATGAGGTGCACAGCTCAGTGGGAGCGGATGGCGTGGGCCTGACCTAATCAGGGAGGTGAGAGAGGCCCCCGAGGAAGTGGCGCTCAAGGTGGGTTGCGAAGGGTGAGTAGGAAGCAGCTGGATAGAGGGGGGAGGCCCACGCTAGGGAGGCAACCTGGAGTGGGAGGGAGGCTGACCTGTTCTCTGCTCACACTAGGGAGACAGTTTCTTCCCCTTGCCCTCCTGTGGCCGCAGAGGTCCGGTTTCTGTGCTTTGCAAGCCGTGCTCCAGGGGCCGAACCCAGCTCTCGCGTGAGCAGCACAGGCCCCCTCCCTCCCTCACCATAGCGCGCCGGGATCAAACAAGAGCCTCTGCACCATCCTTCATGGCGGAGGGATCTGCATGTGGGACAGATCTGATGACATCACGCCCCCGCTCACACTGTCCAGTGGCTTCCCGCCGCCAGAGGATGAAATCCACGCTCAGCCCCACCGGCCTCGGAGCTGCCGAGCCCCCGAGCCTCTCCTCCACACGCTCCAGGCGCCTCACTTGTCTTGGGGTTGAGGATGTGCCCAGCTTGCACTCTCCACGGGGGCTTTGCACATGCCGTTTACTCTCCCTGGAACACTCTTCCTGTCCCAACAGGACTCCACTCCGTTCCCTTATCCTTCTAGCATGTTCTTACCCATCCTTCAGTTCTCGGCTTAAAAGTCACCTCTTCTGGGAGGCCCCCCATGACTCCTGTTGTGCCCGCCTTCCTGCTCCTTGCTCTATTTCTCCATTACGTTTTGCTGAAGATGCTGGTTCAGTATTGGCTTTCCCCTTCTAGACTGTAAATTCTGTGAGACCAAGTGTATGTCTATCTTGTTTATGGTGTAGGATGCCGTTAGTGTCTACACAATACCTGGCACATAGTAAGTGTTCAGTTAATGAGTGAGTTACTGAGTTACAGCCCAGGGTGGCTGTGTCCTGCCCCCTCCCATCACTAGGATGTCCTCAACTACTTAAGAGTGGTTTTCTGGGGGCAGGGTGGGGGTCAGTTCTATACACCCTCATCCTTGCACAGGCTATGGCTTCCTATCGATGCCAATCACAGAGCGTCTCTTGTGGGCCGTTCTCTGCTTATTGAGTGAGTCGGCCTGGGGAACTGATAACCTTCCCTCCATTTACCCCCAGCCTCGAGAGCTCAGCCCCGCAGGCATGGATGTGAGCAGGTTTCAGCGGGAGACGTGGGCAGGAGTGGAGTTCAGTGGTGGCTCAGCCTTGACGACTCCTTGGGACAGAGATGGGGAATTTAGAAACAAGTAGGGAAACCATGCAAGGGCTTCACGGCCCCAGGCTCGGCTCTGGGCAGCTCGGAACTTAGATGTGGGTCAGAGCCACCCCGCAATCACAACCGACTCACTGGCAGGTCAGTGCCAGCTGGGCGGGCCATCCGTCTGGCGGGAGTCTGGCCTGAGTGTTGGCAGCAATGCAGACTCCTGGGAGAAGACATTAGAGACACAGTGTTTCTGGAGGCTGCAACAGAGTAGATGGCTGGCAATTATGTATTTCTGATCCATTAAAGACTGCTTTGGCATAGGAAATGCAGATTAGGGACGAAATTGCGATATAATCAAATTGCGTTTTTATAGAAAGTACTACATTTTTCTCTAAATAAAATTCAGTAACAAAATTTTATTTGCTTTTCCCTAAAAATGGCTTTCCAAATTGATTTTTCAGAGAAATTGTGAAAACCAATGTGGTTATTGGGAAGAAAGGTCTGATTCGGTGGCCTCGGATCCAAAGCGCGGCGCGGTTATGGTGGGCTCAGAGCTTCTCGTTCCCAAAGCCCTCCCAGCTGGGTAGCTCAGCGTCATGGAGCCGAGACAGTGCAAATCCTGGGATGTCCCTGCTGGGGCGGAGGAAACATGGCATCCAAGGAGGGCTTGTTACTCTGAGTCATCCACACTAGCAGAGCAGCAGGCAGGCAGGGAAATTATTGCAAGAAGCAGGTGTGAGGTTTCGAGTTTGGAAGCGGCTGGACAAGAGGATGTGAAAGTCACTGTCTCTATAGGCAAAGTTTTACAAAAAGGATTTTAAGCTGTGCATCCAAAGCCCCAAAACATTCATATGAAAAGTCAAAAATTCAGTCCATCCCCCGCAGTGTTTGCCCTGCATTTTTATATTTGGAAACATCTGGAACATCATTGGACTTTATCATCCACCCAGGTGCTTGACACTCCCTACATGGGGCCAGCTATGTGCACACAGGCAGGAATCGAAAATGATTTATTCTTTCTCTACTATTGCAATCAACTGCCAGGTTTCCAGTAACTATAATCAACCAGTAGGTATTTATTGATCTCTTATGCCAGGCATATGCAAGGTGCAGGAGATATATGTCATGATCCTTTACTTAAGGAAAGTGGCATTTTGCTTGAGAGACAAAATCAGTAAGTGTGGCATAATTCTACCTTGGTTCTCTTTCTTGTCCTAACTATGAGGTCCTTCCCAGGCGTATGACAGGATCCAGGGAGGGCTGGGCAGTAAGAAAGCCCCCTTGGAGGAAAGGGACTAGATCCATATCTGATTTTATAAATGGAATTTAAGATAATGGATGGGGGCAGGGGTCCCTTTATGTGAGCGAGGGACGGGCACATTGGCAGCAGGGCATCGGCGTGGGGGGAGGGTGAGCTGACTTGGGGAAGGGGGGTTCCAGTGGGGAAGCTGGGAGAGGTTTCGTTAGGACAGTAGAGCACTGAGACCAGTAGCCCGACTGTGGTTGTGGGTTGAATTTGGGGGAACAAGGAATGATAAGCTTGAATATGTAGGGCAGGGCCAGATGAACAGGGACCTGGACCCCCCAAAGAAAGATTTTCCTTTTATTCAGGGGACTGTGGTTCCCCGAGTGGCTCAGAGTTTGGGCAGGGCATCCTCCCACCCACGTGCCCAGCACAGCACGTGTTACTGTCGTGGATAGATAAATAACGGTTCTTATATAACACATGTACTCACAACCACGCTCAAATGTATTGAGCCTCTTGTGGAAAAACCACAAACTGATTTGAAGTAGCTGCTTGGCACCGTGGCTTGTCTCAAGCAGCGTTTTCCAAACGTGTGTCATTGCTCTCGAGTTTGGAGTCAGCATTGCTGTGGAAGAGGCTCTGCCGCCCCAGAGCTGGGCCGTGCTGTCCCAGGAGCAGGTGTCTGGACAAGGAAGGGGGATGGTCCAAGATGGGACCCGAGGAGACTGTTCTGGAGCTGAGTCATGGGCAGATTGGAGGGGTGGGAGAGAGACGCTGGCTGGCCAACAGGACCGCTCCGGAGAGAATGGGGCAAAGGGCTGGAAGAGCGGGGTGTGGGGCAGGGAGAACACTGAGGACCGTGGGGAGGGCAGATGGCAAGGGGCTGGCTGCAGAGCCCCGCCCAGGGAGCCAAGCAAGGACATTATTCTCCTAGTGACACTCCACCTCCGGCCAGGTCTCCTGTCACCCCGAGTGGGTGGCTGCCACCGGCACCCAGGAGCTGAAGGACCAGGCCGTGTGAGGGGGCTACAGGGTTTGCTTCTCCAGGCTGTGAAATTCAGTTCTCTGGCTCAGGGCTACGGCTGCTGGCATCACAGACCTCGTGGGGGTATAAAACAGCAAGTCACGGAAAGCCGACAGCTCAGCACAAGTTTCTACCCCGCAGGTCATCTGAGCGGTGGGCCCTGAACATTCCCGCAAAGTCCAGGTTCACTGAGGAAGTCAGAATCACTGAATTTAGAAAAAACAAGTACCGAGTCAGACCAATTCATCCCCCTCGAATCCAGCTGTCTGGCTTTTGTGTGAGCTCTGTCTACGGTCTCTGCTCCGCCCTCAGAATGACTGGGATGAGAAAAGTGAGCGACCACTATTTCGAAGCTAAGTCATAAAGCATTTTCAAATCGATAACATAGCACAAAAGCCTTTTATGCCAGAGAGAGCTGGTTGTCTCCTAACATCCTTTCTCCTCTTCTTCTCCAGAACCGTCGGTTTTTAGCTGGGCACGTGCCTACATTTTGCGGCCTTGTTGACACCCAGGTTTGGCCGTTTACTGACTCTGGCTGATGGAGGCTGGGTACAGTGACGTGAGCCGCTGCTAGGATGTTCCCTTTGAGGGTGTGTCTTCTGTTTCCCTTTCCTCCCTGTTTTGTCTGGATACAGATGCGGTGGGTGAGCCATCTGGGACCTGGGGAAGAGGCAGGCCCCTGGGGAGGGTGGAGGAACCAGACAGAAAGGGTCTGGGCCCCTGACACCGTGGGGCCACCTCGCCAGCCTGCACTGACTGTGCCTAAGTTGTTGTACAGGACAGAAAAAGATGTCTCTCTTATTTAAGCCCCTGTTATTTTAGATCTCTATGCATAGCAGCTACATCTTGATCATGATTTATAATTCTTTAATTTAAAAGTTGGTTGTGTGCAGCTGGAGAATAAGGGAGGTGTGCAGACAAGACACCTCAAGGTTTTGACAGCTGAAAGGTGTTTGAATTTGCTGTCTTGGGGCACTCCTAAGTGAGTACCAGGGGTGAAAGGCTTTCTAAAGACCTGCCGGTTTGCAATGAGTTTTGAAAAATCGCCAGCCTGGGAAGGCCGCCTCGACTATTCCTCAGCTGTTCCTCCTCTTCTCTGGGTCTCATGATCACTACCCTGGTTGGGGAGCTCGCCGACTCTTGCTGGGTTGAATGGTAATCTCCGAGAGGGCAGGGGCCCTGTTTTGTTCCCCACTTCTCCTCACAGCACAAAGAGTGCCTGGCAGATAACGGGTGCTCGGTGAGCGCTCCTGGAATCGATAGACGTAGAACTCCGACCTGGTCTCCCGGGCTCTGGCCTCCTGCCCTCTTCCAGTCCACACAATCGCTTCTCCTAATCTTTCTATCCTGCGGCTCCTACCGTGCAAGCCGCGTCCCTGTATCCAGCCTCTCAGTGGCTCCCACTGGCTTCAGGACAGAGTCCACACTCCTCGAGCTGTGACACACGGGCCCTCGGTCCCGTTCCCCTACTGCTCCTGCGCCGCGGGCTCCGTCCATCGTACGACTTGCGGCTCCGGGGCCGTTGCGCCGCTTCCTACTCCCAGACCTGTGCGTGTTTGTTTTGTACACACTTGCGGTGCCATCCCAACTCCTTCGCCCGGCGAACTGCTCATCGCCAAGACTCAGCCCTTGCTCAGCCTTTGCTTGGAACCCTTTGCTTCCCACCCACCCCTGTCCGGGCTGAGCTAGGCCTCCGTGTCTCACTGCTCCTACGGAGCAATCTCACGTCCACTGCAAAATTGTTTCCGTAGACGTCAGTTCTCGGGAGTTCGCCCACCTGTCTCTGTGGCTGCCCTGAGGGCAGAGCCCTTGTCGCCTGCACCTTGATTCCTGATCCGCAGATCAGAGCAGGCATCAATGAAGGTGACAAAGGGGTCAAGTGACCTTGGTCTTATTCTGTCCCTGTAACTTTGAATAAGTCATTTCCCTTATCCCCGGGACTTAGTTCTTTGTGTATAAAATGGGGAAAAATACTCCTGTTGGCATCTCACCTGGCCTTTAAGTATCGAGAGAATGTGCATGGGTAGGTGTCACCTTCTGCGTGGATACGGACAAATACATCAGTGTCCAAGCTGCATTCTTCGGAGGGCTTCTGAGCCAATAAACAGGATTAACCCAAAGAATGGGCCTTGTTTATTTGCATAAATACTTATAAAGCACTTACTGTGTGCCAGACACGATTTAAGCATTTTTTATAATATTACCTTCTTTAATCCTATCAGCTACTCTCTGAAGTACTTCTCTTGTCCCCATTGTACAGATGGGGGAACCGAGGAGAGGTTGAACCGCTCACGGGCAGAGCTGGTGGGTGGAGGATGCACGCAGGCCGTCTGGCTCCGGGGTCTGGGCTGTTAACCTTCGCACGTACTGTCTTCCCCAGGCCAGTGAGGGCCGGAAGGCCGGTAGCTTTGTCATGGAAAATACGTAGGATGCTCGTAACGGGGATTTTCATTTGGCATCAGGGTGAAAACAGAAATCCCCAAACAGAGTCCTGTGTGCTGTCCAGCAGGCCCCTCACAGGCGCGGTGCTGGGCGATCACACGGCAATGAACGCGGACCTCTTAATCAGGTGATCCGACAACCACGCTATTTGCTGGGGAATTTATGCCCCTCTGGAAGTGATTGTGGGGAGAATAAGAAAAATAAATGAGTCGGGAGTATGTCAGAGCTGATAAGCCACAAGGCTGTGGCCGGAGCGAGGACGGGTGGTTTTAAGGCAGCTGCTGGCAGAGCCATCGCGACTGACTTCACAGCCATCCGTCCCCGGGGAACTGGGAGCCCCCGCCTCCTGCCAGCCCTGGGACAAGCCCACACCCTCTGGCTCATTGTTCCAGACTTCCCTCGCCACCATGAGCTGCATGGACCGGGTACCTGATAGGGCTCGGACAAGCCCCCCCGCTGGCCTACAGGTGAAAGAAGAGGAGGGGGCCGGTCCCGTCCTGGGCAGGGCTTTCAGGAGCGCCAGTAAGCAGCCCACTGTCCTGGCAGCGAGACGGAGCAGCAGCCCTAGCACTGGTGCAGAACTTCGCTGTTCCAAGCACACACGCATCTTTGTTTTAATCTGCCACGTTCTGCACTTCTGGGCTTTTTCCTCCTGCAGACACAGCATGTGCTCGGCCCTTGGTGGCCACTGCTGGAGGGACAGAGATTTTCTCATTGGCCCGTTCTAACTTCCCCTTCCCGACTCGGCCAACCGAGGACCTTGCCTCGACGTTGGCTGCCGTGTTCCTTTTGAGGAGACGTGTTTAAAGCACGCCTAGCAAATTGGATGGGGAAGGGAGAGGGTTGGTTATCTCACAGCCAGATTTCCAGCAGCGGAAGCACAAGGACCACGCAGAAGAGTGGGGGGGCCCGTCCCAGGACAGGTGCTGAGCCCCCGGGGCAGGTTCCTAACAGTGCCCAGCACCAGGGGAATCACCATCCTCGGCTTTCAAAGTGAGAACGGTCGTGTCTGTCGCTGCGGCTTGGCTGGCCCTGCCGGGGCTGGACACCCGGCTCACTCGGTCCACGTTCGGTGCTACCAGCTATTTGTGAGAGAAGAATTTATAGGCTCTTTGGAGCAGGTCCTCTGGGTGTCGACTGAAGCCACATGGCTGCCATTTAAATCTTGTCACAAATACATCTCAATCCCTGGAGCTCCTCTTTGGAAAGACTCAGGATGCCTCATAAAACAATGAACAATAATTTGGGGCTGTTCATTATTTACAGCTGCCCCAGGTCATCTGTAAATTATGCAGCCCTCAGTTACGCCCGATTTCTTCCTCACATGGAGCCATCTCTCCAGACTGCCATCGCCGTGGGTGAGATCCACGCACCAGTTAATTGTACCATGAGGACAATTCGCCATTTCTTGAGACGCTTCGAGTCCCCTGGTTGAATGCTCATGTTCCGCAGATGGCATGTCTCAGTGACGAGTCCCTTGACACTCGAAGGCAGGAGGGCCAGGAGCGGGTTTCACAGAGAACGTATGCGTACCCCTCTCTGCCAGACGTCAAAGAAAAGCCTCAGTGGGTACCCGGGGGAGAGAATTTTCAAGCTCAGTTGCAGAAGTGGCCTGGGGTGGAGGAGAAGGTCAGGGCCAGCAGCTGCCTCTCTGTGCCTGGGCAGCTCGGGGGGCTGCGGAGCAGCAAGTGAGGGCAGGGAGGCCGGCGAATTGCTCGCCCAGAAACAGCAACCAGCGAGTGGGCTTGGGAGCACCCCCTGCCCCACTGACCTGCAGGGCGGGCGGGGAGGACAGAGGAAGGTGGAGCGCAGGGCAGCAGCCGGCCAGGCAAGGTGAGCACCCCCCGTTACCTTTTGCTTACCCGTCACTTTCTGCCCTGAGCTCGGCACGTAACTGCAAACAAGACCTTTCCTGCACGCAGAGCTTAATGATCCCTTTAATGCCCGAGCGGTAGCATCACTTCTCTCTCTCGCCTGTTCCCTGTCAGCCATGGGGCATTAACCCGGTGATAAAAACGCCTTTTTGGTATGGTCCACAAACTCGCCAAGAGGCTCGTGGTAGCAGTATAGCCATCCAGCATAGAATCAAGAGGCCATCACCGAGGCCCGGGCGAGATGAGCTACACGCAGCGGCAATTAGCGGAGCCCGCGTCCCGGGTCCTGTCCTTCACCATCTCCTCGCACCCGCACCCCCGCCTTCGCCCGCGCGGGGAGGGCGCCCCCGGCACCGTCAGCCGCCCAAGTCCGTGCTGCAGCGGCGCCTTGCCTTTTCTCTCTGCATTGGAGGCAGCGGGAGCAGCTTCCCCACATCTTTAATCCTATTGAACGCTGCATTTCTGACCCATACGGCCCCTGGGAACAAACATCCTTGGTTATGCTTTCAATCCAGAAAATGTAAAACCCAAAAGAGAAAAAAACAGGAAAGAAGTGCCCCGTTATGAATATGCATTACCGTGGTGCTGCGTTGGGAGCTGGAAACAGGCGCCATTTATTTTAAGCAAACAGGATGTTGATGCATGGCCCACGGACGTGCCGACTTCTCCGTCACACGGACGCGCCGGGCGAGTTTGATTTATACGGTGCGGCTGTGAGGTTTTTCCCAATTAAAAACGAACCGAGAAAAATCATTAATTTAACTACTGTATATTAAATTTGCATTAAAACATCCGTTTGTCTATATTTATATGTGAGGTATCGAAAATGTGAGCTCATGAATTCTAATTTTTAAGATCGCATGCCAAATTTTGAAGATAAATTTTATTTATTTCTGCAATTAATTCTATGAGAACAAATAGATGTAATTTAGGGGATGGCAGATGTGACTGCCCGCTGGTGCCCTCCCTGCGTAGCAAACGTAATATTCATCTTTCCTTATTAGGGTGTTCCTGCGCCTGTAGCCGCTCTCAGGATAGGCGACCCTCGGCCGTCTTTCCGTACCTCGTGCTTTCCACCCCGCTCAGCAGGCACGCCTAGAAAATACTTGGAAAAATATGGACAGTGTCAAATCTCTTTTTCTGCTTCTCTGTGATGTGCAAAGGCTTCAACCACGTCCCAAAGGCTGAACAAATATTTCTTCCAAAGACATCTTGACGTAGCCACTTGGGTTTCCCATCAAGATGGCACAGTGGTGTCCAGAGCAAATCTTCGGCGGTAACTTGCGCGACCTTCCTCTGCTGCAGTGGAGGGCCTGGCGGTTTCTCTCTGGGGCCGCCGCCCCCACGCAAGCCTCAGCATCAACACGTGGATGCGAAGGAAGGGAGGCTACGACCCAGCCTCTCAGCCTGAGTGCCAGGACCGCCAGTGAAACGCAGGACTTCGTACCCCCTGTTCTCTTCCTGCAGAGCCCACCCGCCAGCCGACCCTTCCTAGGCCGGGCGGGATGTGTTGAGTCTTATAGGCTGCCCTGTGGTCATGGCCCTTCAGGGCTGCAGTCCCATGGCGGGGGTGACAAATGGCACTCGCTTGGGTTGTTCTCAGAAGCTCTGTCCCCCAGGGCCGCCCCTTGCTGTGTGTCATCACTCAGGTGCCTAGAAAGGGGCAGCGTCTTTTCCCCGAAGACCCTCATTGGGCAGGTGGCTGCACCTGTTGCCAGCGCTGGTGTTTAGCTGGGGTGAGCCCTTCCCACAGCCCCGGTCATACGTGGTGGGGAGTGCTCTTCTCAGTCATGAATTGAAGGCAGGTCTTGCCCTCAAGGAGCAAGACAGGCAATGACAATGCCGTGTGGCAGGAGCTGCGATCGGGGACAGAGAGGCGATGAAAGCAGGAGGGTGGAGACGCCGTGCTCCTACCCGGGAGGCTGCGCTCACGCTTCTGCCCGAAGGGTTTTCACTGCATCAAAGAGCCCCTTAGCTCCACTCTGATGACGTCATGTCTGCACAGGGTCTGAACAGCCACGTCACTCACCTCTGGGCAGTCTGTGGGCGAGGCTGTCATCGCGCGGAGGATGACAGCTGGGCCAAGCGGGGCTGCACCACATGGGGGTCCTTCCTCCGTGCCACAGATCCCTGAGAGCCTCCCTGGCCCAGCGTTCCCTCTGCAGGCAGGCCCAGGGTGCCTTCCCCAGACCCACAGTGCCGGGGCCACCAGCAAGAGCCCACTTCCTGGAGCTCACTGCCTGGGCGTGGCTCGGTGGTCTCCTCCTCTGGGTCTGATTCAGGGTGGCTCTTAGGGTGCGGTCCTGGCCTTGGCCCCACCAGGGACCAGAGGGTGGCCACCTCGGCAGTCTCTTCCCTACAACGGGGACCCAAGGCTGAGTCCAGGGTGCTGGGTCCTGCAGAGACCAGGCCACCCTGCTGGGGGCGAGGGGTCATTACTGCTGTCCTGTCCCAGGGAGCTGCAGTAGTGGGGATCCCCCGGCCTGCTCCTCTCCCAGGGGCGCCCCCCGGCTCACCCTCACCTGCATTTCTGGGATCGCGTTGTGTGATGATCAGCCCCAGGAACATGTAAGCCAAGTGCACCACGTTCTCAATGACGATTGTCAGGTCAGGTTTTTTTATTTTCCTTCAGTAACAGGATGATCAGACATTCTTCCCTTTGATTGTCAACAAGTAAATCACGTTTATAACACATTTTGGCTTTAGAATGTATTAACATAGCCGGGAATGGGTTGCACACTCCATAGGGGCCGCGGCCACGTCTGGGGGCTCCAGGTGGGGAACATCTGACGCGAGTCTGTTGGAACAAGGAGAGGCTGCGGACGCCCCCCGGCGACCCCTGAGGCTGGTGTTGGAATGAGCTGGAAACTGAGTCAGCAGCCACTGCCAAGATGAGGGTCGTTCTGGGTGAGGTCCACACGGACAAGGAAGTCCCCTCCTTCCTTGCCACCTCCACAGGCGAAACTAGCAGGAGTCCCAGGGCCAAAGGGAAATGTCACCTCCAGTCCTAGGGCAGCCTCACGGAGCAGGATGCAGAATCGAGGTGGGGACTGAGGTCAGCAGCTTAGTCACCGGCACCATCCGCCCTTCGGGAATTCCGCTCCCACACGCCCGCCATCCTCGCACCCGGACTTCCACGCAGCTCCTGCCTCACCGGCGGGGGCAGCTGCCCTTTGTCCGCAGAGGAGCTCCCTCCCCAGAAAGGACACGCAGCGTCCCAACAGCCGCCGTGTCCATCTCTGGCGAAGCTAATTGTGTTTCTGATTCAGTGCAATTCCATGTAAGTATCTGTAACGCAAAGACTAAATTTCAAAATCGATCCCCACCAATAATCCCTCACATAAACAACGGGAAGAAGGACGAGGAAAGGGAGAATTGTCAATATTGTATCTGCGCGAGGAGGAAAGAGATACAGCTTGTCCTCCCGGCCTTGCTTCTGTGACGAGTCACGGGCTCTAACCGATGCTTACGGTCGTTTTCTCCTGCTGCCCTTTCCACGTCCCGTTGCCTTCGTGCGATGGGGCTCTTCGCTGGTGGGGTGTCCCAAACCTTCATTCCGCAGTGGTCCTGCCCGTCGTGGCTGTAGCAGTTTCCCACTGACTCGAGGGGCTGTGGAGGTACCACAGGTGCCCCAGGGAGTCCCCGGGTTTCAGACACGGTCCTGCCCGTCCTGCTGTGCAGCTGCACCAGTCTCCCCTCGGCAACAGGATCACTGTCCCCATGACAACCGCTGTCCGACAGTCCAGTTGCGTGAGAAGCCACCGTGGCCAGGGAACTGTCTCTACTTCCAATCCAGTGCCATCATTTTGTGTCTCCTGGCGGACAGATCCTCCGCTGGAGCGCGAGACCTCCTAACCAGCGGAGACAGAAGCTGCGAGGGTGGAAAGGGGAGTTCTGTGAATGGGTTGGAGTGTGACGATGAGAGCAGCCCCCCTTCCGCCGCTGGGTCCCCGGACCCGTGTGTTCTGGCTGTGGCGAAACGGTGCCGTGTGCCGGGACCGATTCAGCGCGTGCCCTGCATCCTCTGAGTCGGGACCGGCCTCTCCGGGTGCTGTCTCCCAACTGGTGCCGCCGCTGCGTCTCGGGTGTGCCTGTCCACAGTCCTATTGGACCAGCTGCTACTTGCTACCGGGCACGCGATGAGACCCATGTGTGCCTTGGCTCCGCGTGCATTTGCGCTGCTTTTGCTGCGGATGAGATCTCTGACCAGAGGCAATGCGGTGCTGAACGCCACTGTCCGTCCCCACCCTGCACTTCCTCTCCGTCTCCTGCGTGGGCCCCTCCCCTTCTCACCAGCCTCTGAACACCGACCGATTCGGGCCTTGATCCTCGGCTCCATCTCCTCCTAGAGCTCACCCCTCCACCAGGTGAGCCCATCTGGTCTCAGGGCTTCGCATACCAGGCAGGCGGCGACGATGCTCCTCACATTCAGTCTCCACCCCCGACTTCTCCCCCTGGAGTCCAAACTCACACACCCAACTGCCCACGCAGCGGCTCCACTTGCATGTCTAAGAGGTGTCTTGAAGTGAGCACACCCGCGGCCGGGCTCTCAAGTCCCCCCCGGATGCACGTGCTCACGCGCACACACGCGTGCAGACCTGCTCCTGTCCCCGCCTTTCCCCGCCAGCCCCGTCTCAGCTGACGCCGTCGACATTCACCCAGTGGCTGCTCGGATCTGAGATACTGAAATTATCCCTGTTCACTTGCTTCTTCTCATACTTCACCTCCAAGCTCTCAGCAAGTTCTGTCATCTTCGCCTTCAGAATAAATCAAGAATCTGACTAGTTTTGCTGTTCCCCCGCCACCCCCGAGTCGTAGCAGCTATTACCTTTTGCTTAGATTATTTATTACAACAGCTCTCCAGCTGGTCTCTCTTCTGCCTCTCTCGAGTCCACTTTCAAGCGTGGCAAGGGTGATGCTCTTAAAATGTTTCTTCCTAGCACTTATCACCACCCAACACAATCTACATTTACTTATTGTCCATCTTCTTGCATTAAAATGTGAGCTCTACACACAACATGGTGACAATAGTTATTAACAATGTATTGTATTTTTGAAAAATGCTGAGAGCATACTGTAAGAGTGTTCTCAGTACAAAAATGATAAATATGTGAGGTAAAGCGTTTGTCCATTAGCTCCATTCAGTCATTCCATGATGTATGTGTATTTCAAAACATCATGGTATATACCATAAATATAGATAATTTTATTTGCCAATTTAAAAAAAAAAAAAAACATGGCCGGGTGCAGTGGCTCACGCCTGTGATCCTAACACTCTAGGAGGCCGAGGCAGGAGGATCACTCGAGGTCAGGAGTTCAAGACCAGCCTGAGCAAGAGGGAGACCCCGTCTCTACTAAAAATAGAAAAAATTAGCTGGGTGTGGGGACACATGCTTGTAGTCCCAGCTACTTGGGAGGCTGAAGCAGGAGGATCAGCTGAGCCCAGGAGTTTGAGGCTGCAGTGAGCTATTTACAGGGGTCTCCATCCTTTTTGGCACCAGGGACTGGTTTCATGGAAGACAGTTTTTCCATGGAAGGTGGGGGGAATGGTGGGCGGTGGGGAGCGGCTGTAAATTCAGACGAAGCTTTGCTCACTCTCCCCTGCCACTCACCTCCTGCTGTGTGGCCCCGTCCTACTAATAACAGGCCGCAGAGCAGGGCTGGGGTTGGGGACCGCAGGTGTGAGGCATCCCCAGTTCCCCATCTCCATCCATGCGGGGGCCACATCGTGGCTAAAACTGCACAGGTCCTGTGGAGTCCAGCTAAGTAACCTCCAGGCCCAGGACCTGGGTCTCTAGATTTCCCTCCCAGGGAAGGAGTCTCTGCAAAAGAATTTTTATTGCAGAAGAAAGTATATGTTTTATAGATTCGGGCTGATGTATGTGAGAATGATTCTCTATTTGAGGATTTGAGCTTTTAAACAGAGGCGCAATTTGTCAATTTTGGTTTCAGTTTTACAAGCACTGTCTTTTCCGAAGACGAAATTTGTGTGAGCGCGAATGTACTAACGAAACATGACATTTTCGTCTATTAAATGCACCTTCTCCGGGGAAGGATTCTAAAAGAGTTCATAAAACTCCTCCTGGCATTTGTGGAAGCACATCGTTATATCTATAGATGTTTGAAAGCAGGACTAAAACCCTCGCGGTGGAAAACTGCTCAGAGTAATTTAAACTATTAACATCAAAAGACTAAACAGAATACAGAATTAGACAAGAGAAGTAATGGAATATACATTGTTTGTTCTTTCCAGTTTCTCACGAAGGAACTGGCTTGAAAGTGTAAGAAATTTTCATTATGACAATACTCACAATTTAATTTTCAGGCTGACTCAAACTTGACTCGGTTTCATCCTAAGAAGCCCAAAAGAACAATCTGTCTTTTAAATATCTGAGCCTGTAGATTTATTCAAAATCAGAACCTCATGGTATTCTTACGTCTTCATGTAATAGAAAATTGGCGATATTAGTACTAATGTTTTCTGCTGTTAAGCTCCAAATTGGTTATTATCAAACTCTCTCTGGAAGGCTGAGAAGGCTATTCTAAGAAAAAGAAAAATGCAAGAATGGTTACATTTCAAAGCATTTTTGGAGAACTGGCATTTTGAAAGAAGAAATTAATTAATAAAAAGTCTTGTTAAAAGCAGCATTACTTTGAGAGAGCTAAGAATACATGGAATTTAAAGTGTTTTTAACAAAAGGTATTGTTACAAGATTTCTCCATCTAAATGGGATTGAAAAGTAACCAGAAAAATCCCAGAGGTGGTGTTAGTCCATAGGGTGATAAGATAAAAGAAAAATACAAACCTCATTTTTCCACACCAATTTCAGTGGTATGGAAAATAAAAATCCTTAGGATAAGACATTTCTTGGAAAACAAATTAACCCCTCACCCACTATTGTCTTTTGCTGTGGTCTCTAGCAATGCCTCCTACATCCTCTCCTCCAGTAGAAAGCAAACATTCTATTTAATCCATTCATACATTTGAGGTCATCTCAGCACCCTGGGGCCTGGTCCTGGAGTGTGGGCAGGGGAGGGGCTGTTTCTGGATGGTGATGTCACCAAGGGTGGGGGCCTGGAGCATCCCAGCTGGTCCTGGGGTCTGTCGGACTCCCCCTGCTGACTCTGTTCCTGCCAGGCCTCCAGGCCGGACACCACGCCTTCCCCTGCCTAGGCTCAGGAGTCAGGGTGGATCCTTCCTGCCCCTCTGCAGTCCCTTGAGATGCTCATTAAGATCTGCCCAGGTGAGAGAAGGGGGCTCTTCTCACTGACCCTCCCCCCTCCAATTTTGTGTATTCTTCATATTTATGTACTCTGAATTCCAGCCCATTTAGAGTGGTCCCGGAGGGTTTATTTTGCAAGCCACCTCAAAGGGTTAACTCTCAGGTCCTCGGGCCAGGTTGGGCAAAGGGCCCTTGCTTGGCCCAGTCCAGCAGGTGCTCATGGCACTGTCCTTCCTGCCACCAGGGCCTGCACCGCGCTAGGTAGGTGTCCACAACAACCAGCACTGACGTTGCGGCAATTATCTCGTTGGGTCCTCATAAGCGCTCCTGTGGGCAGTGGTGCCCAGGAGCAAGAGGCCCCGTCCAGTCTGACCCGCAGCCATCTTCTGCCCCCCATACCCTGCCACTGCCACCTGGGTTACAGCAAATGGGTGGTTTAAAAATCTTCGACTTCTGCTCACTCCTACAGATTGAGATTCGGAGGCATTGTCAACAAATCTCTCTCTCTCTTTTTGTTTTTTAAATGTCAGTTTAAAAACACACGTCCCACTTTCTAAATGCCTCCGTGCTCCCATTCCCAGCTCTTTCTCACATTAGCTCCTTTCTGCTGTTCCTTCTGCCCGAATGCTCTTCCTTCACAAGGCATGGAGAGAACCTACTCGTCGTGCAGGTTTCCACTTGAATGGCATTTCCTCAGAGGCCTTCATGGGCCCCCGTGTGACCCCAGCCTGGCACTATGGCATCGCTGTCTTATTTTCCATAGAGAACAAACCATGACCTGATTTTCAAGTTTGCTGCTTCAGGGTCTGTGCCACCGGTAGAGCACGATCTCCACGAGCACTTGTCCACTGCAGGGAGCCTAGCGCCTAAACCGGTGCCCGAAACAGCATGAACTCAACAAACGTGTGCTGGGTAGATTTCTTGGCTAAATTCGTGAAAATATGTGATTATAACAAGAAATCTGCCAGTTTATGTCAAGAAGAATATTCAGTTTTCTACCCTAATGCCTGTGAGCAGGGACCCCGTTACCCACACAGCTCGTGGATTACGCTAATTGCATTCAATCTGCATTTATTGAGCGACATTGTGTGCCGGGCAAGGTACTCTGACATACCCTGTCCGTGATCTCCAGGCAGCTGAACAGAAAAGCTCCTTCACATCTGTACAGGTTTTTTTTTTTAATTTCAAAATATTAAGGAGGTACAAGGGGTTTTGTCACATGAATACCTTTTATAATGCTTAAGTCGGGGCTTTTAGTGTGCCTGTCACCAAAATAGTGTTCATTGTACCTGACAGGTAGGTTTTTACCCACCTCTCCTCTTGCTTTCCAATCACCTTTACATCTCTTTGTGCCCGTGTGTGCCCATCAATTAGCTCCCAATTATTAGTGAGAACATGTGTTTGTTTTCCAATCCTGAGAGACTTCACTTAGGATAATGGTCTCCAATTCCATCCAAGATGCTGCAAAAGACATTATTTCATTACTTTTTATGGCCGAGTGGTACTCCATGGTATATATATATATCACATTTTATTAATCTACTCATGAATTGATGGGACTTAGGTTGATTCCACATCTTTGTGATTGCAAATTGTGCTGCAATAAACATTTGAGTATAGGTGTTTTTTTTATAAAATGACTTCTTTTCATTTGAGTAGATACCCACCAGTGGGACTGCTGGGTCGAATGGTAAGTCTACATCTATTTCTCTGAGGAATCTCCATTCTGTTTTCCATAGGGGCTGTACTAATTTGCAGTCCCACCAACAGCGTATAAGCGTTCTCTTCTCTCTGCATCCTCACCAGCATCCATTGTTTTTTGAGTTTTTAATAAAGGCCGTTCTGACAGGTATGGTGCAATCTCATTGTAGTTTTAATTTGCAATTCCCTAATGATCGGTGATGTTGAGCATTTCTTCATATGTTTTTTGGTCATTTGTCTATCTTCTTTTGGAAAACTTCTGTTCATACCATTTGCCCACTTTTTAATAGGGTTATTTATTTTTTTCTTGCTGATTTGTTTGAGTTCTTTGTAGATTCTGGATATTAGCCCTTTATCAGATATATAGTTTGTGACTATTTTCTCCCATTCTGTAGGTTGTCTATTCATTCTGTTGATTATTTCCTCTGCTATGCAGAAGGCTTTTAATTTAATCAAATCCCATTTATTTTTGTTGTCGCTGTAATTGCCCTTGGGGTTTTAGTCATAAATTGCCTAGGTTGATGTCATATATGACAAATCCACAGCCAACATCATACTGAATGGGGAAAAGCATTCCCCCTAAGAACTGGACCAAGACAAGGGTGCCTACTGACACCACTTCTATTCAACATAGAACTGGATGTCCTAGCTAGAGTAATCAGGCAAGAGAAAGAAAGAAAGGGTATCCAAATCGGGAGGGAGAAGGGCAAACTATCACTTTTCACTGATGATATGATCTTGTATCTAGAAAATCCCAAAGACTCCACCAAAAGACTCCTAGAATTGATAAACTAATTCAGCAAAGTCTCAGGTTACAAAATCAATGTACACAAATCAGTAGCATTTCTGTATACTAGTAACAGTCAAGCTGAGAGTCAAATCAAATACCATTCACAATAGCTACAAAGAAAATCAAATACTTAGGCATATACTTAACTAAGGGGTGAACGACCTCTACAAGGAGAGCTATGAAACGCTGATGAAAGAAATCACAGATAACACAAACCAATGGAAAAACATCTTATGCTCATGGATTGGTAGAGTCAGCATTGCCAAAATGTCCATTCTGCCCAAAGTGATTTACAGATTCAATGCAGTCCCCATCAAAATACCAATGTCATATTTCACAGATCTAGAAAAACTAAATCTATGTTTCATTTGGAACCAAAACAGAGCCCAAATAGCCAGAGTAATCTTAAGCAAAAGGAACAAATCTGGAAGCATCACACTACCAGACTTAAAATTATACTACAAGACAATAATGACAAAAACAGCATAGTACTGGCATAAAAGTAGAGACATTAGAACAATGGAACAGAATAGAGAACCCACATATAAAACCATCTGCTTACGACCAACTGATCTTGGACAAAGCAGACAACAACATACACTGGGGAAAGCAGGCCCTATTCAATAAATGGTGCTGGGAAAACTGGATAGCCATGTGCAGAAGAATGAAACAGGACCCCTATCTCTTGCCATATACAAAAATTAATTCAAGATGGATAAAAGACTTGATGGTAAGGCACAAAGCCATAAAAATTCTAGAAGAAAACATAGGAAAAACCATTCAGTTTTTATTAACTCGTATACACATGCGAATATGGAAGGCTCTGCTTGCCTCATTCTCTATGTGATTTTTCAAGGTTTCTTTTCATCTTAATGGGATCTAAATTAATAAAGTTTGCTTTTGTTATTTATTATAGTGTGTGAAGATCCTTCTCCTCCCCTGGTTACTTTGTGTGAGGGTAGACCTCATGGTTACCAATATGAGAAATGATGATACTGCAATCTCCATTTATCCAAAGGCCAGAATTGCAGCGACCTCTGCCATTAAGAAGACAGCTGAAAGCTTTGAAGTTGGTGGGAAAAAATATCTCACGGAGGAGAAAATTGTTGTCATACGGCTGATGCATTTTACTTGGTGGAAAGACAGAACAATCCTCAGCACCCAAACCATCGTGTGTAATAGAAGCTAGCAGGATAAAAGCATTATTCACAGACAATGACCCGGGGGCCCTTCACCTTTGGAGGACGGGACATCAGTCCTCTCGGTGTAGCCACCTGGAGCCGCTGTGCAGACCACCGCGCCTCCTGTAGTGGGGGCCTCTGTCGTTGCTGTATCACAGCCTACACTGCGATTACTGCTGCAGGAATCGTCAAAGTCATCACAAAAGTTTAATTATGTTCCTAGGGCTACTTGTGGCAAAACAATAAGAATTGCATGGTAGAAAAATTATAGTAAAACCCAAAATGGACAAGTGAGTTCTGGCACTCAGAGGGACTTGGAGAGTTTGAATCCTGCCCTCTGTTCTCTCATTGCTTTTCTCCCTCCACTGCAGCCCTTATCAAACTCTCCCTTTCACTTGTATGTTTCTCCCTCACTAGATTGTGAGTCCCTGAGGCAGAGAGGATGCTTTATTTATTTCTTGGCCATAGCTCTGTGCACATAATAGGGCCTAGATAAGCATTTGCCGATTTGCATAGAATTAAAGTTTGGTATCTGGAAATGTCACTTACACTGAAGAACCAAAGTGGAAGCAGATAAGTTGAATCCGAATCCACAGTGGCTGGCAGGCATCATGAGATGTCAAATTAAGGATCCGAGCTGGTTAATTAGGAGGTCTCCGTTACTTTTGAGTTGAAGAGCTTTGAGTGACAGGAGTGCTCAGAAGCCATCCTGTTCCACCTCATTTCAGGGAGGGACATCTGGCGGTGAGCAGCAGCCAGGACGGCAGAGCCCGGAGACACCCCTGCCGTGGGGCGGGGACTCTGGATGGCCCAGTCTGGGGCTGCCCCCCGCCTGGTGACTGCCGCGGTTCCTACAGCACGGAGAAGGGCTGGAGGTGCCACACCTGGGCTCCCCGCTCGCCCCTCGTGCCGCTCTGAGTGGATTCCTGCAGACACCTTGGGAGGGGAGGCCCCAGCACAGCTCTGGGGGCCTCGGCAGGAGGAGGCTCATTTCTCTGCACCTCCCTAGATGCTGCGAACTCCAGACAGAAAATGTGTTCCTCTGACCTCTGCTGTCTGAGCTGCATTGATTCGTTGTCTTTAATCTTTTTCTCTCTCTTTTCGGTTAGCATTATTGGTCTTGTCTTTTGGACAAAAATCATTTATTCACCCATTCGTTCGTGAGCGAGAGCGTGGGCTTTGGAGTCAGACAGATACGGGGCTTCCTTCTGGCTCAGCAGCCGCGGCGGTCAGGGTGGTCTAGGGGAGGCTGTGCCGCGGGGATAATTCCAGATCTCAGCAGCTTAAAGCAAAAGCGGTTTATCTCACCCTCACGTTCCCTGTCCACCGCGGGTTGGCCGGGGGCTGTGCTCCGCCACGCACCGGGAGAGACCGGGCTGAAGGTGCGGTCGCCGTGCGGGACGTCCTCGGTGCTGTGGTAAGAGAAAGCAGCCGCGACAAGTCATGCGTCTTTTATAGTCTTTTCCAGGAGTAACACGCATTGCTTCCCCTGGAGCCTCATTGTCCAAAGTAAGTCCCGAGACTCTCCCCAACTCCAGTCCCACCACGTGCCCGGAAGGAGATCCAGGATGTTGGCAAGCAGCTCTGATGACTGAAAAGCCGTTCGCTAGCGGCATGAGCTTAGCTACCCGTGCACCTTGCTCTATGCTTTAGTTTTACCTGTAAAGTAGGGGCCATAACAGTACCTGTCCTCTCGGTCGTGAAGATTAAAAAGAGGATGCGTGCGTATCCATGATCTAGTGCTGCGTGACGAACCACCCCGGACTTGGGGGTTTGCACAGCAAGCATTTACTGAGCTCGTCTGCAGTCTGACCCTTGAGGCAGGGCTCTTCTGGACGCCTTCTCTGGTCGTGGCTGGGCCTCATTTGTGTGCCGTCCGCTCTGAGCCAGCCGTGGGACTCTGCTTCTGGAGGTTTTCTGCCGCCGTGTAGTCATTTCAAGAAATCTCTGGTCAAATTTGTTTTTCTCATTTTTAAATTGGGTTGTTTAAGAGTTTGTATTGGGAGTTCTTGGTATATTTTGGATATGAGTTCCTTATCAGATATCTCCAATATTTTCTCTCGGCCTGTGGCTTGTCCTTTTATTCTCTTAACAGTGATTTAGAAGAGCAGAAACTCTTAATTTCGATGAGGTCCAATTTATCAATTTGTTCTTGTAAGGCTCATGTGTTTGGCTACAAAATCTGTTTTTAGATACAATGTTTTAGATGCAATATGTTTTTAGATACAATATCTAAAAAACTTTGCCTACCCAAGGTAGTGGAGACTTTCTGCAATGTTTTCTTCTAGAAGTTTTATAGCTTTAGGATTTACATTTAGGTCTGTAACTCATTTCGCTTAATTTTTCTTGTGTGGTGCCAGGGTATGGATCAAAGTTCTTTTTCTATTCATTCATTCATTCATTCATTCATTCATTTATTGCACCTGGATGTCTGATTGTTCCAGCCCGTTTGCTGAAACGACTATCCTTTGTCCACTGAATTGACTTTGTCAAAAATCAATTCACTGGCAAGAGTAATTCTGGACTGGCAGAGTAAGGACTTCTGAAAATCTCCTTCATAAAAGCAGTGAGAATACTGGTAAAAATTGTCAAAATTAACTTTTTCAGAACTCTGGAAATTAACTGAAGACTTACAACAATATGAGGAATATTTACTAAAGAAAAGCAGCTGATCTTGCTAAAAATCGAGTTCGTTGCATTTTAGCTTACTCTATTCCCACCCCATCCTTCTGGAACAGGAAGGGCTGGAGCTGCAGCTCCCGTGCCTGGGGGCTGAGAGAGAAGGACGTGGGTAGAGGGGAGGACACGAGGTCCCGCGGGAGTGCAGCACACTCGGAGGGGGCCGTGTGGGGTCGGGGGCATGTGGGGGGAGGCCTGAGACAGGAGCCGGACTCAGAGCTTGTGCACCTAGTGATACCAGGGCAGGATTTGGGCCTTTGTCTTGAGGTTCACGGGAAGCTCTTGATGACTTTGACTCTGAAGAGCGGAGCAGTCCCTCCAGTTGCAGTGGAAGGTGAGCCTGGGGCATGGGCCAGGTGAGGGGCCATCCTGGGAATAAACTCCCCTTCCCTGAGATGGGCAGCGGCCGGCAGGGGCACACGCAGCCTCGGAGTTACGATCCGTCTGAGGCTCATCTCCCGTGCACGCACCTGGTTCTCTGTTAACGTGTGAGGCTGGGTATTTGAGATCACAGAGTCACACGGCCCTTTGCTCGTTCAGAGTTTCCAGCCGGAGCCTGGCTGAGGGCAGGCGGGTGGGTCCTCCACCGCGCTGCTCGGGGGCAGGGCACACTCCGGGCCTGCCGGACCTGGACGCGGCTGAAGGATGTCGTGCTGCACGGTTCCTGCCAGGTTCTCTGTGAATTTCCTCTGCTTTCAGTAACTTAGATGGGAACACAGAGCACACCATCCTCCTGAGGACTTTTGCTCAGCACTCGGGAGGATGAGCCCCCGGGGGTCAGGGGTCGGGGTTAGGGGTTCAGGGTGGGCAGCCTGGAGCCTCATCCCCCTCTCGCTCCTCCCAGCCTCAGGGTCAGGCCTTCATCTTCCCCGCCCGCCCGCTCACCGGGAAGAGCAGGGTCGCGTAGATGACCCCTTGGCGGACGTGGATTTTAGAAGAGGAGCCAGGAAGGGTCAGTGTGTCCAGCCCTCGTGCGTGAGCTCAGGCTGTTGGAGAAACAATTTTGGCGAAGGGATTTTCCTGGTGCTCCTTAAATCCTATCACCGAGGCATCCGATTATGCTACCTACGTGCCGCTGTGATTATTAAAATACCCTGAATTGTGATGCTAATAGCGAATGTACTAAATGGAAATGAATTTTTAATATCATAATTTGCCTTTTTCTTTTTATCTGATTCATTTTCTTTCTAGGTGTCACTTCGTAAGAGTGAATGAAACTTGGAAACATTTCTTGCCCTTTCTGCTTGTGACATATTTAGTTAGATTTTATCACAGCTCAGAATTTTTCAGGACTTGTGTAAAGCACCATGCCTGAGGGCCTGTGCTCATTGGTGCTGGTGACAACTGACCACACGTCCAAAACCCCCCCTTCCTTGGGCAGCCTTACCTCTAGCTTGATGATGTCACACAACAGAGCACCTAGGACACCCTCAGAGCCAGAGGTGTCATCCAAAAGGGGCCCAAGTGTTCCCAGACCCAGCAGTCTTTGGCTACTAGCAAGGCCATGTCAGCAACAGAGTCTAAATGTCAGAAGGTGTCGCACGCACCTGGCTACTCGGGCCCTTGGCCCTTCCTGCGTGTTTGATGATGCACCCTGGGAGTGTCTGTTGGGCTCGCAGACTAATTCCACCTGCAGCTCTTGCTGAGCCCGGAGGATACAGAGACGGACGCGAGAAATTGCTTCTCTCTTTTGTCACACACCTGTCCGCAGGTGCGCCAGCACTGGGTGAAATCAGTCTGCGTGCTCACTGACAGCCCTCCTCTGGGCAGACAAGGGTGTGGGACGGGCCGATTTCCTGGCATGCGTGTGGCCTGTTCCGAGTCACCCCTACCCGCTGAGCCCTGAAGCTCTGTCTTCCCTGCAGGACGGGTGGTCTTCCTGGGGGCTCCTCAGCTCCTGATGTGACAGCCTTGTGCTGTCCCCACCCCTAGCCCATAAAGGGACCTGCAGTGACTGGTCCTGTGCAGCAGGCCCCGCCCAGGAGTAGGTTCCGCCAGTGCGATCAGCCGGCGAGACCATCTCCGAAGTCCACGTGCAGGCTCAGCACCGGCCAGGCCTGTCGCGGGAGCCTCTCGGCTAGTCATCGGTTCACTGGCCGCTGACGTTTGAGCGAGAAGCGCTAACAGGAAGGGGGAGCAGGAGGCCCTGATTTAGCCGAATACGTTGTTTCACCACTGAATGCAATTTTGACTATTCCTTCAACAAATATTTATTTATCGAGTGTCTACTGTGTGCCAGGCACCATTCCGAGTGGACGTAGCAGTAGACAAAACAGACGAAAATCCCTGCCCCTGTGGAATTTACGATCGAGTAGGAAAACAACAGATAACAAGCAAATAACTAGAATGTAAAGTATGCAAGGTGATGCTAAGAATACGAAGAAAGACGCAGAAAGGACGGGGTGGCGGGCTAGGAGCGAGGATGCCGCCATTGTCAGTAGTGGGGTGATGCTGGAGCAGAGACCTGATCATCTGAGAGCTGGGGAAGAGCATTCCAGGCAGAGGAACTGCCAGTGCAAAGGCCCTGGGGTGTTTGAGGAACAAACCCACTCAGCTCCAGCTGAGTGAGTAAGGGGAGAGCTGTGGGAGATGAGACCAAAGAGGGTCTGCCAGGCCTTTGTGAGGCCTCCCTGCTTTGGTGTTGGTTGAGACGGGAGGCCACAGAGGGTCTAGAGCCTTCTTTATGCTTTGAAAGGATCGCTCTGGCTGTGGTGTTAGAATCCGACTGTAGTAGGATGAGGGCAGAATCGGGGACGACCACTGCAAGAATCTACACAGGCAGCGATGATGGTTGGGCCAGGTAATCATGGTGGAGGTGGTAACGACTTGGTAATATTCTAAGTGTATTTTGAAGAGGGGCCAACAGAACCTAGCTGCTGAGTTGGAAGTGGAATGTGAGG
The DNA here is from genome assembly GCF_000956105.1 of Propithecus coquereli. Lineage (NCBI taxonomy): Eukaryota > Metazoa > Chordata > Mammalia > Primates > Indriidae > Propithecus > Propithecus coquereli. The sequence goes on from NW_012149208.1 coordinate 1,914,485, forward strand.
GCAGAACGGAGGGTAACTGCAAGGCTTTTGCCCTTAGAAACCAGAAGCTGGGCGCTGCTCTCTGTTGAGATAGAGAACGTTGGGAAGAGGCAGATCGCAGAAGATCCGGAATTAGGTTCTGGACATGCTTAGTTTGCAATTCCTTTACAACCAAGTGAAGATAGCAAATAGGCAGTTGGCTGTGTGAGCCTGGAGCTCAGGGGTAGACACAGAAATTTGGGATCAGCAGCATTTCGATGGTACTTACAGCCAGAAGACCAGAATCGAATACAATTCAGGTATGAGGGAAATAATGATCCTTTAAAAATACATCTGCAGCAATGTTTTTAGGAAGTAAAGGGCAACATTTAAGAACGCTTTTTTTTTTTTTTTTTAGATAAGGTCTCTATCACCCAGGCTGGAGTGCAGTGGGGTCATCTTAGCTCAGATTCCTGGGCTGGGCTCAAGCGATCACCTCAGCCTCCCAGGTACCTGGGACTGTAGGCGCACACCACTGCACCCAGCTGATTCTTCTATTTTTTGAAGAGATGGGGTCTCGCTGTGTTGCTCAGGCTGGTCTCAAGAGATCCTCCCACCTTGGCGTCCCAGAGTGCTAGGATTACAGGTGTGAGCCACCGCGCCTGGCTAAGAATCTCCTTTCAATACGGAAACAACTTTCTTAATTTCTAGTCAGTTTCATTGTGCAACTGAATATTTTGATTCTGAATAAGAGAGAAAAAAGTTTTCACTGCTGAGAAAGGGAGATTAACAGAGAATTGCTTTCTCAGAGAGCAGAACAACCCAGGAGACAGCATTGCATGAAAAGATTCCTGTGCGCATTCACGAAAGAGGAAGACGGCGGTAGAGCCGGCGAGGTTCTGTTCTGGAAAGAGACGGTTTTTTTCTTTTTCAAGTGAACAGTTGAGAAAAAGCTTTTAACATTTTAAATACCCTTTAACCATGGATATTTATTTCTGTGAACTGATTTACATATAATTAGAATACCTACAGTTTCTAAGGGGAAAATACATCCTTATTCAAAACTGCAGAAATACGAGGTTGGAGGCTTTTCAGGGAATAAGGAGTCATAAAAGGGGAGAGAAGTATCAGAGTTCAATTTCTTTTATAATTCACCAATATTTTCAAGGCTTCCAAATAGATTTTTTAAAAGTAGCTATGGGGCGGTAGTTCTATATTTTCCATCAATTTTCTAATTAAAACAGGATTTGGAGAAGAAAAAAAGTGCTTTGCTCACTGAAATGGCCCTTTATGCTGAAGACGCCGTAACATGAATTCCATAATAGTAAAATACGATATCTGAGCGCTCGGCGGGTTCGCGTGCAGATGAGATTCTGCTGAGTCTGAACAGCTATTCCTTTGGTGATTATCTTTTTTTTTTTTTTTAAATTGACGAGTGGTAAGATATGTGAGACACTCCCACACTTGACTTTCCTGAAGGGGACTGTAGCCAGCACTAAGCCAGGGAGGCCGGGGCCCAGAGATGACACCGCTCCTGAGCTGCCTCGGTCCCGCGGGGCCCGCGCGTGCGATGCTCGGCTTGTGCAGCGGCCCAGCTCACCGGCCTCAAGCACGGTGCTCCGGGACAAGGCCTCAAGCAAAGCACTATGCAGGGACGAGCCCGGCTTCCCGCTCTGCATTCCCTGACGGCCAGTGCTTTCAGATTTGGAATGCAAAGGAGGGTGAAGAGACCCTGAGCCCCCGTCTTACGCGCCCCAGGTCAGCCAGACATTTCCGGGTCCAGCACATCTAACCTTTGCCTTTGCTTCCAAAAGAGGCTTTCTGGGCCGTGGAGCCCAGTTCTCCAGCCGCAGAAGGGAAGGCTGCTTTCCCGGTGCAGCTGGCACACCAGCACACGCCTGCGTGCCGGTGGTCACCAGTGCAACAGGGCGACAGGCCAAGGTGGAACACGGGCACTGAGAAAGCTACTCTCGGGGTGAGCGCTGCGCAGACATCGCGTGCTCCCTGCACGCGTGGGTGTTCGTGCGTCTCTCTGGCGGCTTGCAGTCAGGTTCCGGTCAGCGGGCTGTGAGTGGAACAGCCCGGTGACTCCCAGGCCCAGGCATGTAAAAGTGGGCGGAGTTCTTTCTTCCCTCTCTTCTTCCCTCTGTAACAAGACGGAAGAGGACCAGATTGATTCCTGGGTCACCATGGAATGTGGTCTGATCAAACCTCACTGAATCCTGATAAGAATAAGAAATAAGCTTTCGTTGGGCTAAGCCACTAAGCTTCAAGAATTTAGGTGTTGCTACAGCACAGCTGAGTCTATCCTAACTATTAATAATACGATCCTTTCTCAGAGCCACTCTCATACTTCTTGGGAGCTTAGTTGCTAGTGTGGTTTGGGCCCACGGAGACACGTGCTTCAGAGGAGCCTCAAACTGCCCCATGTGGGCCATCCCAGCCCTGAACATCGGTGATGGACGGTGTCACGGGTGGTTGTAACCAGGCGGTGTTGGAGTCAACTTCTCAGCCGTGGCTGGGCAGGTGCACAGATATGCTGACATGAATCTATTTTCCATAACTGGCATGAAATTAAATTGATTTCATATCCTAATCAAGGAGACATGATCTTCAACAGAAAGAACAACATCCCATATAAAATCGTGTGTACTGGGTCATCTTTCATCTACCTTCAAAGTGATTCATGACTCCCTAAGCTAGTGAAACACCTTGCTGAAATAAAACGATCCGTCTAAGCAAATAAAACCCCTGACAGAGTTACTGTATGGCGTTTTCTAGGGAGCTATAACTATGATAGCTAGTTCACGGAGAACTGAGTAGAAAACCCAAACATTGAGAAAGCTGCGAAGGAGAAATGAATCACCATTGGAAGGAGTCTGAGCACCGTGGGGTCATAAAATATATGGGCTTGCCCTGCGAGAGGACGTCCGGGGGCGGCAGGCTGGCTTCTTGCCCTGGGCGTGCCAGAGCTGTTGTTCGCCCGGCACCAGGTGTTTACAGAGCTCCCCTTCTGACCCGCCCAGGCCAGCCTCTGTGCGGCAGGAAGGAGCGGCAGAGGCCACGTCCCTCTTATCAAGAGGCCTGTGGATCTGCTGGGGACGTGAAATCTATTTGGGGACATCATAAACTACTGGAGAGTTAATGGGCTTGGGAAATACCGCTGGAATTTTTGAAAAAGAATCAGGAAGCTATGCTGGGCCATATCTTCGGATCAGGGTCCCCCACCCGCTGTGTCCTCCCCGTTGGCGTCATCCTGTTAGATGGGATGGGGGCCCAGGCAAGGGTCCCTGGATAGCATCCTCAACGGTGGTCGTTTAATCTGTGTTCAAGTATTTCCAGTGTCTGGGAACTTATTACCTGCCAAAGAAGGCCTGCTGGGCGGTTCTTCACGCTGGTTGCAACCTGCTTCCCTCTAGCCTCTGCCTACAGACGCCAGACCTGCCCTCAGACAGACACAGTGTGAGTCGACTCTGTCTCCCACTCCACAGCCCTGTGGGTATCTGCTCGGGGCACCCAGGCTATGGCCTCCGCATATACCCCTGCCTGTCCACGTCTTCTTTCTGGGCTGAGCATCCCAGCTTTACTCAGACACACTAGAAGCTTCCAGCCCCTTCACCTCCTAGATAGCCTCCCTGGCTTGCTCCAGACGTGGCAGGCCCTGGTCTGAGATCCCTGCTGTTTACACTTGCCCTGGCTGCCCTACCGCCCCACGCCTGACCCCGGCCCAGAGCAGGTGGGGGAGCACTTCCGGCTTTAAACATCTCCTTGCTCAGACTCCTCTATCCTACGGGAAAATCCCCCTTTGGACCTCACTCCTCCATCATTCAGCTGCTGCAGAAAGGCAGGCTGTGACGAGAACACAGGTGCGGGCAGCTAAACCCCGCTTTCCCCGTGCCGTCAGTCATATCCAGAAGGCACGTGTTAGCGCCTCTATTTGCAAATAACTGATTAGTTAACTGAAGGCTATTCTGTTGGTCCCATGAAAAGTTATTGGTGAAGAATGGCTCATTGATATCTTTTCTTAATATTTATTTTTAAATAGTTTAAGGCTCACAAAAAGTTGCAAAAACAGGACATAGAGTGAGTTCCCTTCATGAAGCTTCCCCCAGTGATAATATCTTGTGCAATGATAGAATATTGTAGCAACCACGAAATTGATGTTAGTACAATACTTCTAACTCGGTTACAGACCTTGTTTGGATCTCACCGGGCTTATATGCTTTCTTGCGTGTGTGGTGCCTGTGTGTAATTCTACGGAATTTTATCCCGTGTGGATTCGAGTCACCGTCACCGCGATCACGGTGCAGAACTGCTCCACCACCACAGAGAAACACACTCACGCCAGCCCCTGATGATCACGCCCTCTCCCCACCCCGATCCCTGGCAGCCACTGATCTGTTCCCCCCCTCTGTGATCTCGTCCCTTTGGGAACGCCGTATCATCGGGATTGAACGGTGCACGAGCCTTCCCGGCTGGCTTTTTTCCCCTGAATGTAACTCTCGTGGGAGTCTTTGGCTTGCATGTACTCATGATCCTAAATCGTTGGATGATTTTACATTTTAAACTTGGACGATGTGACAAGACCCCCCAGTGCGCCTAAGTAAGGCTTTGGCTTATGGGTGGAAGAGTGACTCGTGTCCCCACGGCCAGGACCTGGAGAGGGGGGAGCCAAAGCTGGGGGACCCTGGGCTCTGGAATTGTGAACGGGACACACCGAGTCTCTGCCTTCCTCTTCTAATGACTCTGTGCTTTCAAATACTGACATTTTTCACAGCCTAAAGATTTCAGCATTTTCAAAAGGCAGGAATGAAAATCAAGTGTAATTACACTTGTCCACATATAGGTTTTTTTCGAGGAAGCATTTTAGCAGGGACGGCAAGCTGTCCTGTTCCAGCTTCCTCCAGGCTGTCCGCCTTCAGAGGGTATCTGCATGCTGCGATTGTCTGATCTGGAGGAAAGTTGTATGAATTCCAACTCCATTCCAACTTTGGTAAACTCAGAAGTGATTAGCCACAGAGTGAAAATATCCACTGTGATTTGGCAAATATTAATAGCACTGCTGAGCATTTCAACTGTAAATGGAAAAGTAAAATGTGTAAAAATTGAGGATTAGAGAGAAAACAGACATGCTCATGTTTCAGGAATGTAAATGATTATTTAGTGAACTCATCTATTTATAGCATTGCCACTATACAGGGATTCAGATTTTTTTTCACCTTTTTAGAAATCCGGGGAAGTTTAATGGAATAGAAATTTCCCAAAACAATCCTCAAGAAGTGTAATAAAAATTTACTGGCTATAGATCAGCTAATTTGTTGTAGAGTTTAAGCAAAGTAAAGCTCAAAGTTGATTGTATTTATAAATATAATCAAATATATATGAGTGGTTGGATTATGGTAATATAATTATTTTTAAAATCCAACAAATATTAATGCCTAGTTTGTGCAAATGCCTCTGTGATAGGAATCCAAACAAATATTTGTTGAATAAATGATGAATGACTTAATGAATGAGCAAGGACGAGTTAATTAAAACACAACCAGATATCTTAGATTCTTAAATAAAGCAAATAAGGACAATACAGAAATCTCTCTATTGTAATCCTTTAATAACAAAGTTATCTTTATGAATAAGAGCTTTGTATATTGTTTAAACTAATTCTAAGAAATGATTATTAAATACTGTAGACTGGGTATTATATTAATACATCCATTGGAAATCACTTTTTATATTTTCGCATGTTTTGACTAACTATAGAATACAGGTATTCAAAATATACTTCTAACCAGAGACAATAGTGACATTATCTCCCTTATTAGTAAACCAGGTTGGGCTGTAATATACTGATGCTAACAGTAATGTTAATGCTGATACTACAACTAATACTTAAACTAATGTGAGTGCTAAGCAATTATCTTTTTGAACCCCTATTAGAGACTAGATCTGTGCTAAGCATGGGCCTGTGTCCTCCTCACCAGCACCTTGGGAAGCTACTAAATGTCTTCACGAACAGAACTGTGCTTCAGAGCAGGTCAGTGGTTTCCCCGAGGTCACAGTGACCATAAACGGTGAAAATCAAGGTTTGAACACAGGCGGTTGTCTCCAAAGCCGGAGCTCACGATCGAGCCTCTGCTGTTTCCATACTGTTTGTTTCCGTCTACTCATCGAAGCCAGTGTGGACGGCAGTTGGGGTGGGCGTCACGGGATGTACCATAGCTCCTTGGAAACGGTAATGATCGCTCTTGTTCCTGCAAAGATTTCCTAACAGACTCCTTCCTCTAAGTCAGAGAGCGTGATTGTGCGTAAAGGAAAACCAAGACTCCGAGCGCCTGTGTGGGCAGGCGGGGTGGAGAAGCGGGGGCCTCAGGAGCCGGGTAGTGTCTCCATCGACGTCGATCTGCAGTCACCAGTGACGCAGGCTGGGGAGGGCGCGGGGTGGGCCCCCGTGAGTCCTGGGCGTGCGGGCTGGCCGTGGACACGGGGCCCCGTGCTGAGAGTGAGCACCGCAGCCTGGACACACCCCCGTGTGTTCTGCCCGTCGCTCCATAGCACGGGGCCGGTGGCCAGCAGGAGGGCGGCAGGTCAGGCCAGCTGCTGTCGTCACCACTCGTGAAGGGGCTACGTCTTTCCGGTCTCAGCTGAGATGACACTTTGTGTAGGAGGATTTCCCTGACTGCCACGGGCCAGCCTGGGTTTCCCACGACAGATGCTGCCTGCCCTTCCCCTGCTCCGCCGCGATGCTGTGTGAACTCTTCACGGTGACCGGGAGCTCCGGGAGGGCCAGGAAAGGGTCCACTGCTCACCGCTTTGTCTGCAGGCGCGGAAGAGGGCCTGGAATACAGTGACCGCTCCGGAAATAAACACTGAATAATTTGGAATGTTTTCCCTATCAAGGGAAAGAAACGATTTAGGGACATGACATGAAAGAAACTAATGGAGCCGAGAGCTTTTCCCGCTGTCTGGATCCGAGCACACTGGGTGTGCGGACTCCTGCCTTCCTCCCTCGGTCTCTCGTTCTTGCTTCTTGTCCGCTTGTCTGTCTGTCTTTTCTCCGTCTCTACTGACTCTCGCTGTCTCCTTCATTTCCTCCCCTTACTATCTTCCTTCTCTCGTCATTCTGGTTTGTTCTTGTCTATTTCTATGAAATTCTTCTTATGGAGGCAAAAATGCATATTGATAGCTTCAGAAATTGATAGGGATTCCCCCCCTTAATTTTCTTTATATCTTTTTGGTATAGTTCTTAACGGTTCAGGGACAACTCCTAGAAGAATAAAAATAGGATATTTAACTTTCAAATCAGCAGAAGAAAATTCGTCTATCCAACAGAATATAAGAAAGGAAGGGAAAAAAGAAGTTATAAAAATAGAAAACATAAAGAGGCAGAAATTAACTGTTAATATAAGAGGAATTCAATAATTGTAAATAGTTTAAACTCATTTATTAATCACATATAATGACTCTCTAATTGAATTAGAAGATAGAAATCAAGTAATATATTGTTTATAAGGCACATATAGAAACAAAAGGATACAGAAAGGATAGGAAAAGATTTACCAGAAATAAGCCAGGATGGGAATTTTAATAGCAGAGAAATAGTAATTTAAGGCATAAACTATTAGAAGAGGAAAAGGAAGATGTTATATGTTGGTAAAACAATATATCAAGAAATATAATGATCATGAACATGTATGTCCCTGACAATATAACACCAAATTACATAAAGCAACAACTGACAGAACAAGGGTGAGAAACCAAAAATCACAGCTGAAGGTTTTAATACGCCTTCTCAAAAACCAGTTGAAGTATACACAAATAAGCAGAGATATAGAAGATTATAGAATATAGTTTGTCCCTATCTGTTTATCCCAAGTAACAAAGTAGTTTCTTTTCAGATATACATGGGAGAAACACAAATAAATTATGCCATACTAAGCCATATAGGAAGCTTTGTTTAAATTTAGAAGCTGTGTAAATTTAAAAGAATCAACATCAAAGCTAACCATGATGAAATTAAACTTTAAAAAGCCTAGAAATTTTAAAAATACTACCAAATAGCATCGGGATATAAAATAAATCAAAGAGAAACTGTGAAATACTTAGAGGTGAATGGCAATGAAAGTACCATATGTCAAATTATATGAATCATATTCAAAGCAGTGCCCAGAGGTAAATTTACGCCTTTAAATAAGTTTGCCGGAAATTAAGAAAGAATGCAGGTCGGGCACGGTGGCTCATGCCTGTAATCCTAGCACTCTGGGAGGCCGAGGCAAGAGGATCGCTTCAGGCCAGGAGTTTGAGACCAGCCTGGGCAACATCGTCAGACCCCACCTCCACAAAAAATAGAAAAAGCAGCCAGGCATGGTGGCGCATGCCTGTAGTCTCAACTACCTGAGAGCCTGAGGCAGGAGGATCGTTTGAGCCCAGGAGTTTGAGGTTGGAGTGAGCTATGATGACACCACTGCACTCTAGCCCAGGTGACAGAGCAAGACCCTGTCTTAAGAAAAAAGAAAAGAATATAGAAACTAATAAATCTAGAGAAAAAAACAATAGGAAATTAACTGAAAGTGTTCTTTAGAAATACTAATAAATTAGAAAAGTCTCTGGAAGGACTTATAGGAGAGGAGGAAATGCAAATAAACAAAACATGAAAAAAAAAAAAGATGAACTAGATAAAGTTTTAGAAAAGTGTAAAATGAGAAAAGTGGCCCATGACCGCAGTAGAACTATAACTCTTAAAAGAAACTGAAATGGAATCATCATCTCCTTTTCAAAAACATCCCAGCTCCAGGTAGTTTTATGGCTGTGTTCAGTAATATTTTCAAGGATTAGATAACCCAATCTTAAAATGTTGCTACAGAAAAATAGAAATTAAGAGAAAACAGTTCACATAGTTTTATGATGTTAGTGTAAGCTTGATCTCAAAACTAGACGAAAACAATAGAAGAAAAGAAAATTTTAGATCAGGTGTACTATGAACATAGATGTGAAAGTCCTAAATATATTAGCTAATCAAATCTAACAATTTATTTTTTAAAACACGTAAGTCTAATTAGGTTTATCCCCTGAATTTAAGAAAGTGTAAACATTAGAAAATCTATCAATGTGATTCAATATATTAATGGAATAAAAGAGAAAAGTCTCATGATCATTTTAGGAGATGCAAATGAAACATTTGATAAAGTTCGACACCCATTCATTATTTAAAATACACTCTGAGAAAACCAGAATAAAAGAACAATTTCTAATCTTAACAAAGGCTATCTACTAAAAACCTATTGTTTAAAATGCCAGTTCTTATGGTATTATTTATGGAGGGGGAGTTTGAGGCAGCCCGGGCGTCCTTCTTTAGGGGAACGGATAAGCAAATGTAGTCTATACGTCTGTTAAAAAAAACAACTACATAGCAGCTGATAAAAAATAAACCAGATTTACATATAGTAGTGCAAATAGGTCTTAACACAGTGTTGAGTAAAAAAGAAGAATGTAATTTATAACGTTTTGAATTATACAAACAGACATGTAAGGCAACACTACATATTTTCCAAGGATACCCAGATACCCAGTAACCTTAATAAATACATTAGAAGAGGAGCCTGTGTGCAGAGAGGAACAGATACGGAAACAGGGAACCAGGAAAAATAATAAAGTAACAAATCCAGAGAAGAGCCCCTGCACGAACCAATGACGTCTTTGTGTACTGAACGGAGCACGGTAATTCACTCAGCCCTGTGCAGCTGGGACCATAAGGAAAATAAAAGTCCCTGTCCATCTCCTGTCACATAGTAACTGGGCGCTGTGGCAACCAGCGTCTCTTGGGGCTAACTTTTCTTGCAGGCATCTCAGGCTCAGAGCTACCGCTCTTACTACGTTCTAGCTCTCCACCGTGTTTCTGAGTCCACCGTCCCTCTTCCAGACTGTGCTGCCACTCTGAGCCTCCTGCTATGGACCGCCCGTCTGGGGCAGGGGTGTTCCTGAAGGTTTGGCGCAGGGAGGGGAAGGGAGGGGAGGGTGGTCACAGCACAGCGTAGTAAACTTAGCCACCCTCCTTCGAGCTCCAGACTCCTGTATCCGACGGTTTCCTTACCAACAGGCATCTCGAACACGTTAAATGTCCCAAACCGACTTCCACATTTTTCCACCTACTGCTCTGAACTTGCTCTGAACTCTGAACTCTCCTCATCTCCATCTCAATAAATCACTCTGCTGTTTCACTTACATTGCACGAACATTCCACCAATTCTTATCAATGGTCAATGTAAACAATAGCCGGAATACAACTGCAGCTCAAATGCCACCCTAGTGCAAGCCAACATACTGTCACCTGGACTATTGCCATAGTCTCCTAACTGGGCTTCCTTCTTCCATTCTTGTGCCCTACAGTCTGTTCTCCACCCAGCAACCAGAATGATCTTTTAAAGACATGAATCAAAGTCTCTCTCCTGCTCTAAAACTTCCACTGGCATCCCCATCAAACCTAGAATAAAATGTCGGTTCCTCAGCAAGACCCACATGTCCGTACGTGGCCTGGCCTCTAGCACCCTCTCTGGGGGCACGTCCCACGACACTGCCCTGATCACCTCTAGCCAGAGCCTTCTCTTTGCTCCTTGAGCGCACCGAGCCTGTTCCCGCCTATGGGACTTTGCAGGTGGTGTAAAGCCTTCCCTTCCGCCCGGAGTGCTCCAGCAGGTGCTGTCCTCCCGGGTTTCAGCATCTCTGCGCGAACAGCCAGACGTCCACCTGCCAGCTCTGTGTCTCCTGCTCGAGGGCTTTCTCTGGTGAGAACCTCCCCTGCCTGTGCAAATGGCAGGTCACAAGTGCCAGAGAATTGCTGTCCCCTGAGGCCAGTCCTCAACCACTGAGATGGGAATCGGTGTGTAGATACCCAGCTCCCTGATCCCTGCGGGTGGGAAGGAGACGTATGTTGGATCCCAGAGCTCCCCAGCAGGATTCGGCTCCTTGCCCGCAGTGGTAACCTGCTTGGTAACAGACGTTGCTGGCTTCCTTCCCTTCCCTGCCTCACTCTCCATTCCCCCTGCCAAGGCTTCCGGAGACCCATCCGTCCTGTAAATAGACTAACTGCCCGTGAATCTTTGTCTCAGGCCTGTTTGTGGGAGAACCCAAAGGAAGACACCCCTGCCCCATCAGGTCTCACTGTAACCAGGACCTCCTGGGAGCAGCAGCAGCACGATGACCAGGAGGGTGGGTTCTGGGATCCAACTGCCTGGGGCAAAAGCCGGTCTCCACTGCTCGCTAGCTGTGTGGACTTGGGCTCTTGTGCGCAATGTTCTCGAATGTGAAATGAGAAGTGATGATAGCAGCCTGCCTCACTGGGTTGCCATGATGATTATGTGTGTTAATAAACATGCACTTAGAACATAGCATGGCATACAATAAGCACTCAGTAGACATTATCTTGCAACCCCTGAACACCCCAAGTAAAATAGGTCTTGGCCTCCTTACTCTCTATTCCTTTCCCTTGCCTTTTTTCCACTGAGCACATCACTGTCCGATGTCATATTCAAGTCTGTTTGTTCTTTGTTTTCTGCCTCCCTTCGTAGGCACCTTGGCCCACGGGCACAGGCACTCAGTGTGTAGTTCCCCACTGTCGCCCCAGCTCCTAGCACAGGGCCCGGCTCCCAGGAGATACTGAAGGGACATTGCTCCGTATGTGCCTCTCAGTCAACACCGTTCTGAAAAGGCCCCTGAAGACTCCCCCCACCGCGTGCTTCTCACTGGCAGATAACACGGCGCATTTCAAAGTGCGGTGAAGGCGTGTGTGGGGGGGTGTTGGGCACCGCTGGGTTTCGAGCACGGAAGCGACTGCTTCAGGGCGGTGTTTCTGGAAGCTCACCCTGGCAGCATGTGCAGGTGCACTGGGGTAGCCGAGGCTGAAGGCAGGAGGCTCTGGCTCGGCCTGAGGCAGGGAGAGGAGAGGCGCGGAGACAGTGGGGGGGGAGAGGAAGGGCTGCCAGGGGAGTGGGGAGAAGGGAGATTCTGAGGTCTGGAGCCTGGTGCTGGACGGCATGGAGAGTTAGAGGAGACGCGGGAGGAAACGGGGGTGGGGAGAAGATGCTGAGACTAGCTTGAGCGTGTTGGGGTGAAAGTCTGGAGGGCTCCTGGAGGAGACGGATGTTGGCGCCCAGTGGGTGTGCTGGTCCGCAGCTTAGGAGCCACCCGGGAAGGACTGGAGCCATCAAGTTGCGGATGTGTCGTAGGGCGGGAAGGTTGACGCAACGGAAGGGAACGTGATCGCCACCTGCTGTCCGCAGGGAATCCCAAGCTATGCCAGAGGGCCCTCCTGGCATCCAGATGGGGCCTCACCGCCCTGGGGCCTTCGTTCCCACTGATAAGGGCCTCAACTCCTGGATCCCTGTGGATCCCATGGCGCTTGTGTTAAGCTCTCTCCATCAGGGATGTTCACCGCTTTCTCTTTTTCCCCCGCCCTTGCCTGGTGTCCCCCTGGCTCTGCACGCAGCCCTGGGAGGCCTTAAAGGCCAGGTGAGAAGTCCCTTCCGGTGACAGCATCGTCAGCAGAAGCCCCAGAGAAGAGAGAGCAAGAAGGCGGCACCCAAAGCCAGTGGCAAGCTGAGACCTGGAAAACCAGGGGGAATGTAGGCAGTGGTCATCTGTGACCCCCAGCAATCCAGACGCCTGCAAGATCACCTGCCTGGCCATGCCACCAGTGTACGAGGACTGTGCCAGAGTGTGAGGTGGCAGTTACGAGCACGGACTCTCAAGTCTTACTGCCTGGGCTTAGAACCCCGATTCTGTGGCGAAGTGGATTTGGGCAGGTCACGTAACTTCTCTGAGCCTCAGATTTCTAGTATGTAAAAAGAGCAAAATAATGTACTTCCTTCAGAGGGCTGCAGTGAGGATTAACTGCGACAATATATGTAAAGGACCCCATGTCGTGCCCAGCACACGATGAGTCCTGAGTAGTGGCTGCAGTGGTCGTTAAGCACCAGCTTCACGCTGTGCTCCTGGGGGGAGGGAACTTGTCTGCAGACAGCCCTGGCCCGCGAGGGGCAGAGCTGGAGCTGCCAGGAATCGCTTCCAGCACACAGTGGGATTAAGTACTCCCAGACCGTTTGCCTAGGAGCTAGCAAACTTTAGTCCCCCAGAATCTTCTTCCTGCCCAGCCCAAGGCCCTTTATAGTAAGTACAGAAGCCGATGAGGAAAGTTTCAATGAACAAATGAAGGAAGAAATGAAGGAATAAACACAGGAATAATGAACCTTCTGTCCTGGCCTTTGAGCATGGGCCTGCCTCGAATCTCACACTGCAAACTTGGACTGGCCTTTGCAGTGGAGTCTGGAACGGTCTCCCATGAGTGGGTGTGTGTGTGCGTGTGTGCACGTGTGTGCGCGCTTGTGTGTGCGTGCGCCCGTCTTTATTGAGATTAACATGGAGGTGAATCACAGATGTGTGATCTTCCTGGCCCCCAACAGGCCGGTTAAGCAGAAGTCATCAAAGACGTGGTTTAACTCACGCTTCGCTCTCGGCCTCCATCCATCTCGGCGTGGGCGGTGGTGGACCGCAAAGTGCCTCATGAATTAGTAAAGAGACATCGGCTTATCTCGCCTTTACTGCCGCATTGACTTCATTTTAGGATTTGACCACAATAAACAGCAAAGAACTCATTTCCTGCCCGAGATGCGGAACAGTTAATCCTCAGCAGGGGAAAGAAGATTCTCGGCAGGGGTGGGAGTGGAGCCGGGAGGGGCGCACTCCCGAGGTGGAGATGTCCCGTGTGCAAACTCCTGGTGACCCCGAGTGTGGGGCCCATGGAGGCCTCCGACGTGGCGTCCTGTGGTGAGAGCTTCACCTCAAAAAGGCCATCCGCCGAGGAGACGCCTCAGAGAGGAAACGCGTGTGGACCACACGAGACCGTGAGTCAGGACGAGGCCGTGCTTAACCTGGAGGGATTTTAGGATTTCTTCTCCCTTCACCCGAGTTTCCCGTCAGGAAGAGGTTGAGGTACGTCATTGTTGAGAGTCCTTCTGGCAACGCCAAGCGTGAATCCTAATGTCAACTATGGACCGTGGGTGACAATGAAGTGTCACTGTAGGTTTGTCGATGGTAGCACCTGTACCACTCTGGCGGGGGTGTCGATAGTGGAGGATGCTGTGTTTGTGGAGGCGGGTACGTGGAAAATCCTGCACTGCGCGTTCAATTGTGCCGTGAAACTGAAACTTCTCTAAAAAACGGTCAGCACCAAGCCCCTTTCTCTGGCCTGCAGAACGTCCGTGCCCAACGGACCCTGTGAGGCAGGCGATCAGGGCCAACAAGCATCCTCCGACTCTGGAGGCAGCTGCACTAACCTTCTTCCCAGGCTTAGGATCGTGCTGGGTGTGCTGTAGGTGGTGGGCAAATGCTACTTCATTGAGTTTCGTAGCCGCTCTTGCTAAGGGTCAAGTGTGGGGTGGCCCAGAGACAGAGTGCGCCCTGGCAAAGGCTGGGCCTGGCAGCTGTAGTCAGAGGAGACCCCTCCCCGTCATCGGACACTGAACCAGGCAGCCATTCAGCGCTGCCCCCCTGGGCTCCTGAACTGAGCCAGAATGCTTGCTGTGGCACTGTTTGTCCCCAGACTTTTCCAATTCTTATTTCTGATTTTTAATTTTTATTTTTTATCAACTCCTTTTTTCTCGTGCTTTTAGCTGTCACTCACTGACAAGTACTGGTTCCAGAATTATTTTTCTTCCTTTCAGTTATTACTGCTGAGATCTGAGTTGGGAAATCAGATAATCAAGAGTGTTAGAATTGGGCATGGCCTTAAAATGAGAAATTAAGTAAACCCCAAGGAGGGCAAAGTGAGGCTAGAGTGAAGGGATTTCTGGATGTCTGATGAGAAGTATGAGTAAACCTTCAGCTTGTGGTTTGAGGCTGTGGACGCACATCTTCCTTCTTCGTTCTTAGCCGTGTGCTGTATCGTAGGGAGGAATGAAGAAATAACTATGGATTTGGAGATGACTCTTCAGATCCCTTCCCAGAAAGATCACCTCTAGGACTTCAGCGTGAGGCTGAGGGTTGTCTGGCAGGCCCCCTGGTCGCAGGTTTCCTTACCTCTGCTCCTGGACGGCAGGCGGGGAGTCGAGGAAGGTTTAGACAACGTGGACAGTCTACCCATTTTTAGGGCCACTTTCTCCTAATCCTTTTCTTGGAGGGGGGAAGAGCAGTCAATTAATGGAACTCAACACACCAAGGTGACATTGAGCTGAACACGAATTACCCTCGCGGGATGTTTGGCAAGTGGTGGGTTGCTCAGGTGTTCAGGACGAGTACGTCTCTCAAGCACCGCCTCTCCCGTATCTTCTCGTGGTGCCTCCCACAGGGTCAAGACCACGTTGAGTAGACGACAGAGCCAGTTGGGCAGGGTGTAGTTATTAAATTAGATCCCAATCAATGGACTCCCCAGTTTACAGTGGAACCTCGCCACGTAGCACGTAGCGTGGGAGACGGAACAAACGCCTCCCTTAGAAGACCCCACTTCCTACTTCTGCTGGTTTTCTCCCCGCATTGTTGTGTTGTGTGTGGGACCAGGGGGACTAAATGTAGGTGACCAGTGGTCTCAGTACCCCCTTGGCAGGAGCCAGGATATTTGTCCTTGGGCCTCTAAAATGGCGCAGCTTTCTCTGGCTCGGAGGACTCTGTCGACAGCGTAAAGGGGGCGGGAGGAAACCTCCCAGTCTCATCTCTCTCCTGAGTCGCCCGCACCCCTCCTCATCGTCACACCTCAGTAACTGGCACCACATCCACCCACTTACTCCAGCCCAAAGTCTTGGTTCATCCTTAACTCACGTCTGTCTCTCAAACCCCATGTCCATCAGTTCTCGACAGTTCTGTCTCCAAGCGGGGTCTTCAGTGCATCTCCTCTCCACCCCTAAGGGATCAGCCTGGTCCATCCTCACTGCTTTCCTGGAAGCCCGTGTCAGTCACCAGCCGGGCCCCTCCTCTCTCGATCCCTCTCCAAGCAGTTCCCCACCAGTAACCAGAGGGATTGATGTAAAACCCTAAGTCGGCTCACAGCATTCCAGTGCTCTCCCCCGTCAGATGCCTTTGCACCACAGAACGAAATCCCAAGCCCTTGCCGTGGCCCGTGCGCCCGTGTGTCCTGGCCCTGCTTACCCCTCTGGCCTCATTCCAGCTGTAATGAGTTTTGTGTTTCTCAACATGCTCGTCTGTTCCCCAGCTCAGGGCCTTTGACTTGTTTCTCCTTTGCCTGGAAACTGTTCCCTGGGGGCTTCCTGTGGCTAGTTCCCTCTCATCCTTCAAGTCTGGGTTCAGAGGTGACCCCCTCAAAGATGCTTTCCCTGACCCCGAGTCGACATAAGTGCTCCTCTGCATTTTTCTCTAAGTGGATCATTTCATGTATCACAGCTCGTAATTACATGTTTCTGTTCCTTTGTTCATTATCTGTTTGCTGCCCTAGCCTGTGTATTCTAGGAGGGTAGGGGCCACGTCTTCCTTGATCACTGCCCCCCTGCCCAGTGCCTAGTGGGCTGCCGTGACCCAGTGCACATACTGGGTGGCTTCAAACAGCAGGCATTTATTCTTGCACAGTTTGGGAGGCCAGCAGTCCTAGCTCAAGGTGTTGGTAGGGCCATGTTTCCTCCAAAGGCTCGGGGGAGAATTTTTTCTTGCTGCTTCCAGCTTCTGGTGGCTTCAGGTGTTCCTTAGCTTGTGGCTGCGTCACTCCAGTCTCTGCCTCCGTGGTCACACTGCTTCCTGCTCCTCCATCAGTCAAACCTCCCTCTCTCTCATGAGGACACTTGTCATTGGATTTGAGACCTACCTACATAATTCGGGATAAACTCTTCCTCTGCAAATCCTTAACCACACCTTTTCCCATGTAACACAGTAGCCACAGGTCCTGGGGATTAGGACATGGACATGTCTTTTTGGGGGGGCCACCAGTCAGCCTGCTACACCTGGTGAAGAGTCTGGCACCTAGTAAGTGCTCAAAGAACATTTGTTGAATGAATGAATGAATGAATGATAACAACCAGGGTTTCTATGAGCAGAGAAACCAGCCAGTTTCCTTAGTGACCTCATCCTGGATGAGAAACCTTTCACCTTGGGTGTCTTTCCCAAGCAGGTGCTTGGCGCTCACCTGCACACTCGGGGCGTGTGCTTCACTCACCGTCCTAGCACCATGGGCGTTCCTGGGCTTCTCTCGGCTCGGCACCCATGGATGCAGTCCACACTCAGCTTCAGAGACGCTGCACCACCCACTGAAGAGGGGAAAGCAGACCCCGGGAGCGAAAGGAGGGCAGACGCATCAGTAAGGACCTTAACGGAGACAGGATTCACCCAGATGGGTCAAATGAAGGATTTGAATGAGAAAGCTACCGCACTGCCTCCTGGAAGGGTGAAGAAAAAACAAAGGATGGTGAGATCCCCAGGGGGAAGTTATTATATCACCACCATTAGGACCAAAGGGACAGGACGAGAAGGACTGTCAGCGGAGCCCTGTGGGAGCCAAAGCTACGGAGGAGGCCGCCTGACGGGACTAAAGTGGGGAGGGAGCCGAGGAGGAAGAACCCAACCTGCTCTTCCACGCTTGGATCTCGTGGGGCTTTCAGCCGGCAGAGCACGGCCGGCCGGAGCCGAGGGAGAGGGAGCTGGTGGGCGCTGCACATGGAGGCCAGCTCCCCGGCACGGAGCTGGGAAGAGAACAGGGTCTGGGTGGGGCGGAGGCGGATGGAAAACAGCCAGCAGAGCAGGCACCAGCAATGCCCCATTCGAAGAATTAGAGAGGCACAAAGGCCCGTCAGTTGGTCTAACGTAAGTGAACAATGCGTGAGAGACTCGGGTGGTCTCTCCTTCCCTCTCTTCCGCCAGCCGTCCAGGTGAGCAGGCGGGACTCCCGCAGTGGCTTCCCGCCATCCTCATCCCAACGGTCGTCCTACTTACCGTCCTACTTACCGCTGTCACTCTGGGAATCCAGCCACTGGGAGTGAAGACGCTGAGCCAACAGCGGCGGGAGAGGCTTGCAGAGAGCAGGGGCTAAAGGCCACCGAGACATCAACGAGGACCAGGGAGACGAATCCCAGCAAGAACTTCAATTCTATTGTGGGTTTCACGGCTCAGTCTCTGCCCCTGCCACGGGGTTAAAAAGAAAAAGATAACTTTAGCTTTTTCCTTGCAAGTTGGAACCAAGAAAAGAACAAGAACTGGAATGGTCTTTCTCAGCACAGCTGCACGTTGACCCCTCGCGACCAGAAGGGCCGCTCCAGCCGAGAGCACAGATCACACGGCCCCTCCGGGCGCCCGGCGTCCAAGCTCAAAGAACCTTCTTTTCTCCTAGCAAAGCGCATCCCTGTGGCCCTGGGAGGACACATTTTACAAAGCAACACACCTTGACACTTTTCCCCACCATCGTTTTGATAACCACTTGAATTTAGGAATATTTTTATTTACTAGAAGAATAAGTATTAGAAATGTTGGAAAAGATAAGTTGCCTCCCTGCAAAGCGCTGAAATGAGAACAGTTTCACTGTGTCCTCGTGTCTTCTCTGTGTGCTTCTTGTCCCTTCCTGAGCTGCTGCGAGGCTGTCTCCTCCCTCCTTACAGGCACAGGGTGACGCCAGCTTCGCCCCATTTTCTCTCAGGTCCTTGTGAGCCCCGTGGCCTGTGCTTGCTTCAGGCAGGATCTCACTGTATTAGCCAGGACGATCGGTTAGTCCCGCTCACGCCACACCATGTCACTGGGCAGCGTCTGCTAAGACAGAACCTAGTTCCTGCGTCGACTGGCAGCTCTGCGGGGGAGCACCTGTCTGTGGTGGGCAACTGCTCTGCCCGGATTGTGGGCTGAGCCCTGTGTTTGTCGTGGAGAACCCCTGGGTACCACTGTAACAGTGTGTGCCGACCCCCTAACGCGAGGGGTCAGACATGAGGCCCAGAGGAGTGGCACGGCAGGCACCAGGCCACACGTCAGCCCGAGGGAGGGTCGGAGGGAGGACAGAGGCCTCCTGGGACCCAGGGGCAGGGGCTCAGCCCCACGCAGCGGCCTCAGGTCTGGAAACGCCCTGCAGACCGTCATGCTGTTTCTTTCCAACGGATAGACCTTTAAGGTTTTGATGATTTTAATTGTACATAAAACCTGCTCATTGCAGAATTTCAAACAATTCAAGACTGTGTGGAATAGCAAGGGAAATTCCCTTATCATTTCAACCCACAGAGTTAACAACTTTTCAGCATTTGCAGGGCAGACATCCAGATTCTTCCAATTTTTTTCAGTGCCGATACATACGATACACACATATGTATGCTGTAAAGCTGGGTCAAACCCGTGCACTTTCTCCTGCATCCTGCTTATTTTACTTTAGAATATACAGGCAGTTTCCTACTTTCACACAAAACACATGCCTGAGAAGATGTTCAAAAGATATGCAAAAGTGAATAACAGACATACATTCTCTAAGGCGATTGCAAGCTCAGAGATCTGAGTTATTCTGGTGTCTCATTCGCATTCTCGCAATTTGTTCTCGCGCTTTGCAGTCAATCACCAAGCCCACCAGCTGGAATTCGACGAGTAGCAAATTAAGGCCGATGACATTCTCCTTGCCGTGACCTGGAGATTTCTTTGTTTCGATTTTATGAAGCCTATACTAGACCTTGTTGTCTTGAAAAACATAGACATTGTCATTTCTTTTCTTATGATTCATTTTTGTAAGGCGACGAGGGCATGATGCAATAAAGTATGAGAGCGCAGTCGTACACACCCGTCCTGCCGTGCCGACAGAGAAGGCCGTGCTCCTTAAGCCAGGTGAAGGGCTGGCCGGCAGTGACGCCTTGCGAAACTTGAACATGCGTCCTTCTGCCGAAACCTGATCTGGCGTGTGAGTGGTGGCTTAGAGGGTGTCCAGGTGTGGCGTGCAGAAGCGTGGTCTAGTCACAAGCCGAAATGATAAAGTCAAGGGTCATGTGTCGCGGATGCCTTTCCAGGCAGAGGTCGTTAACTCTGCTCGTTAAAAAGGAAGGGAGCTTTATCAACGGAGACTGGCAGCTCGTGGAGTGTTGGAGGGCCGGAGAAGTAGGTCTGGAGCTCTGCTTTGAGGAACAATGAGCGAACCCACGCTGCAGAGCCGTCCTGACGAGAAAATGCCGCTGCTGCCGCCAGTAAGCCCTGGATGCGGCCTCGGCTCTGCTGGGAGCCCCTCTTTGCTGGAGCTGCCCCTGTGCCGACACTACACCACCAGTGCGTCACAAGCTCGGCCTTGCAAGGCAAAGGAGGCTGTCTCAGCCACGGTTCTTGCCGGCAAAATGCTGCCTCTCTCTGAGCCCGTGTTCTCACTTCCTTTCTGAAGTTTTGTCTCATTGGTGGAACCAGGCCACGTACCTGTGTCCTAGCGGCAAAGGAAGCTGAGAAGCGGGCTTTCTAGCTCCTACCTTGGGAAGCAGGTAGCACAAGGCGGTTAATTCCTCACCCATTAGAAGCGTATTCAAGAGCTGCTAGGAATCCAGAAAAAAGAAGAAGAAAGAGAAATAGTCTTCTACAAGTACAAATAACTTCAGTGGGTTCTTTTAAAGGCTGCATAGTATTTCATTGTATGCATATGCTGTAATTTATTTAGCAAATCTCTTATTAGCATATATTCAAATAATTTCCTTTATTTTTTGCCATTAAAACCATCCTACAATGAACATCTTTGTGTATGTATATGCACAAATATAAACACACAAACATGCAAATATATTTGTACATTTTAACTTATTTTTATAGGATTAATTCTTAGGCGAATTGCTGGTCACGAGGTATTTAAAATCTTACGTATTTAAACATATTATAACATTGTTTTCCTAAAAGCTTGCTGAAGTGCCTCTCTGCAAAGCAAGGTCGTGTTTACAACAGTTAAGTTCAGGGAGTTTTAGTAATATTCAAAGACACAAAAAAATAACACACGCATGTTTCTATATGGTATCTTTATTGACTGGAATGTCTACAATAAATGGAATGGCCTCTTGCCCTGCTGAGCCCGAAAGCAGAAAGTTAACTATTAGTAACCTATATATATATGGATTTTCTCGGTTATCGGTATGGGCACTGTGTGGTTGAGTCTTTTTGATTAATTTTTGCGGTATTCCCATGAGCCCTTAGGAATACTAACTCCAAGTTACTGAATTAGCAGCAACCATATGGTTGTAGGATAATGACTTCATGACTCTAGGAGGCGCTATTTCAAAATGTAGTCTATGGGAATTGTGCCCACTGGAGTTGTGCAGTACATAACCTGCACAATGGTACCTAGCATCCCTGCCAAAGTAACAGTGATCACTTGGAAATTCTTCCAATACTCCTTTTGGACTTTTAATTCATTTGTCCAAGGCAACTGATTATGAAACATTAAACCTGGTGTCCCCTCTAGAGCAGAGAGGCAGCAACAGTGACAGCTCCTAAGTATATAAGAAATGCATCTTGAATCCTGTGACATTTTGCATTCCCAACTTTGCCCAGGGGCCAGTGGTTTCTTCTTCCAAGTGACATATTGATTGTACCTACATGCAGGGTGAGTATGATTGTGTTCAGTCTGTTGAGCCCATCATCTGTTATCCCATTCTTATTGTCATCCCAGGTCCAGACAAGATCAAATTCGAAGCAGTAGTGTAGAAAATTACGAACAAATCAAACACGACTACAATTGTGAAATGGATCGGGCCAGCGCTCCACACTTAGTCTCCTCCTGATGTGAACGCCCTGCTCCCCTCCTTCACCCTGTTAGCAGGGCTCAGAGCCAGGAGCGAACTGGAATAGTTAGAGATCAACTCTGACTTTGCTTTGAAGCTAGATATCAGGCGTCCCTGAGAGCAGGAGATTCTGCTGTCCTAGAAACCATGTCACGTCTTGGAGGCCATGGGGCGGCTCGCCACGGTGTGACGGGGAGGAAGCCGGGATTGACGCCTGGTGATTTCTGTGGCTATGAAAGGCAACTTCACTCTTCCAGGGCACCTGGGCTGGCCCGTTCCCCCAGGTTTTCTGAGATCCTCGTCAGTCGCACCCCTCCAGGTGGATTGTGTCCACGGGGCTGACGAGAGGACGCCATGTTGCTGGTTGGCGTGAGTGTGGGCGCATCTCCGTCGCGGTGGCAATTTCATGCGTCATCAGAGTGAGCAGCCGTAAGGAATGGCATGTGGACAAGGCGCACCTCGTCACTGCAATGACTGCAGGCTCCTGCGTCACTGCACCCCGCCAGTTGTCACTTTTGTGTTTGCTTAACATCCCTGCGGTGGGTGTGCCCGGGGCCTACATTTTCATGCTAATCAGCACCAGAGCAGAGTCTTTCTTCTTGTTCTAAAAATTCAGTTCTGACTTTTTTTCCAGGCTCATGGAGAGTCTGGGCCTGGAGAATGGGGCCTGGGGGACTGTCCCTGGCTGAGGCCAGCTCTTCAGAGTTTGTGGGGAAGGTCACTCGGGTGGAGTCAGCACACTTGTCTCCCACCGCAGTGCAGCCCCAGGCGCTAGCAACACTGGACAGTGGATCACAGAAGCATGCTCCGTCACTGGTGCTGGGACCTGGCGAAGCTGGGCAGTCAGCAGTGTGGGGAGAAGGCGTTCCTCCTGAGAGGCTGGTTGGAGGTTCCTCTCTGCCTGTGGCCCTTCCCTGCCCACACCAGGCTTCCTCAGATGGGCCAACAGGGAGGTCCTTTCCTGCCTCGCTTGGGATTCTGCCCTGCCTGGAGCCACCTGACTTGACTGGAGCTCTGAGGTCAGGGTGAGGCCCCCTCTCGGGGGAGGAGCAAAGGCTGTTTCACCTGCCTGGGAAATCCTGCCCCTGGCCAAGCTCACCCGGGGGTGTCACCGTCGTCTTTGTTCACTCGAGGCTGGGAAACCTGCTGGGCCACTCTGTGAATGTCAGTACGCCACTCGGCCACTCCTGTTTTAAATTCTCCCTTCAGTGAATAGTTATGGCCACACACCTGTCTAGGTATCCAGGACATTGTACTGAATCCAACAGATCCAAGTCCAGGCCTCGTGGAGTTATGTTCCCATGGGGAGGGACACACAAAAGCCAAGTACATAAGCGAAATGTCGAGTATGGTGAAGACAAGTTCTGTGGCGGAAATGAAGCAGGGAGGGGGCGGGTAACACCGGGGTTGGGGGGGAGGTGTTGGGGAGGCTGGTCTGGAGAGGCCCGGCTGAGAAGCAGGGACTGGAAGAGGAAGGAGCGAGCCCAGGGGGCGCAGGGGAAGCGTGTCCTCAGGCGGGAGCGCGGTGGAGTGAGCGAGGTGGGGAGATGACGGGGGCCTGGCCGTGTGCGGCTGTGCGGGGCCTGTGAGGACCGGGCTCCTCCGTGGAGGGGAATGAGAAGCATTGAAGGAGGGGCCGAGAGAGGAGTGAGCCCCCTGATATCCACAGGTGGCTCTGCTCCTGCTCCAGGAATAGTCCCCAGGCGGGCAGGGCAAGCAGGGACCTCAGGGTGCCGCTGAGAGCCGGGGTGGCTGAGATCCTGCCGCAGAGGACGGCTGCCCCGGCAGTGACAAGCGGTCGGAGCCTGGACGCGCTGGGAGAGTGGAGTACGGTTTGCTGATGGATTGGGCTGGGTGTGGGGGAAAGAGAAGAGGCCAGGATAACCCAAGCCTTTCAGCCCGATCAGCTGAGCGGACGGAGTTGCTGTTGTCTGTTTGGAGGAAGATGGAGTGGAACGGTTTTGGAGAGAGAAAGACTAGAAATTCAGGTGTGAGCCCATGAAGTCTGAGACGCCCATCAGCTACGCAGGTGGAGGTGCTCGGGCTGTCGGGTGTCGGAGTCTCGGGCGCAGGAGGAGGTCCAGGTTGGACATGGAAGTCCCAGAGCTGTCATCTTACACAAGGTGATAGAGCATGATGAGGAAGAGCGCTCTAACACGAGTGAGGCTGAGAAGAGATCTAAGGACCAAGACCCAGAGCTCCCCAATATTTAGAGGGAAGAGACATAAGGGGGAACTAGCAGGGGAGACTGAGACGGAATGGCCAGGGAGGCAGAAAGGAAACCAGGGGTGTGATCCCCTGTGTCCTCGAGGAGCCCACGGCCTGGGCTTCCTGACCACTGAGGCCAAAGCACAGCTTTGGGCTCCCACAGCCCTTCCTTTCCGTCCACTCATGGAGAGCTCAGGCTGCCGAGTGTCAGTGACATACAACCCTACCCGGCCTGCCTGCCAGACCGCGCGCTCCTCCACGTCAGGCTCTATTCCGGGACCTCCGAGTCTTTGACTCTTAGTCTTGCATTGCATAAAGCGGGAACCCAGCAAACATCTTCCACGAAACAACCATTTATCCCAGAAGCCCCTCAAGGGTGTCATTCACTCATTCAACATATTTATTGAGGGACTGGTAAAGGCCAGGTGCTGCCCTGGGCCTTGGGGACACAAAGAGGACATGGTCCCACTCACGTGACGCCGTGCTAGGAGGGGCCACCGTACTGCAGTGATTTCCCAGCCTCTTCCTCTCACCAGGGCATGCGTGCCCACGGCAGGACCTCTCCTCTCACCTTCGGTGCAAATCTTAAGTTGAGCTCACTTGGGTTTTGTTTGGGGAAGGGGGAGGAATGGTGATATCCTCACTGGTTTTTTTTGGTTTTGTTGCACACCCAGGAAGTAGGAGCCAGGGCAGTTTTCATTTTTAGGAACTGGTGATACCCCTGGTCCACCACCTTCCCACGTGTGTACAGCAGGGATGTGTCTCTCATCAGAGGGACGATCGCGTGGGAGCAGATGGATCACTTCGCAGCAAGCCCCGCCATTATTAAGCACGTGAGCACGACGCTGTCCGGGGCCACCTTGCCTTCTGCATCCGTAGGAGTCCTGTTGAGTTCCAGCCACTCACTTTGTGAGGAGCTCTGATTCTCGGAGCACATCGTACATACGACTCATTACTGAAGGCTCCTGAAACCAATGTATCTTACTTCCTACCTGCCTTCGTATGTAAACTAGCAGGGGACGCTTTCCACCCCTCTTAGACACAAAGAACAGACGGGATGGCATTAGGGTGTCTATGTTAAAAAAATAAAAATAAAATAGGCAAGAGATCAATAAAGTTACCAAGTAGAGAAATTGTTTATTCCTTTACCTTCCACCAAGGTTGGAATAAATAAGAGACTCCATTGTCGGGAGTCTTTTGTTTTTAAAACAATATAAATAACTGAGTTCTGGGTGAACAAGGTGATGCTCTCCAATCCCGGGGAACCCCGTTTCACAGTGCTCGCTGCAGAGCGTGAGCGTCCTCTGCAGAGAAGGTCCGACAAAGAGTGGGGGAGGAACAGGACACGAGGACCCCGTTGTACGGTTATTTTCTCCATGAGTAATCTGCCTGGCAGCCACAGACCTCAGCTGATGCTATCTGTGTGAGCACCTATACGAGCGGTATTCCCGAGAGTTTAAACTGCTACTTTTAAGAATGAATGAGTGGACCCCCACTTCTAGGATGATGGAGTAGATAATTTTTTCCCCATTCTTCCTGCTAAATACAACAGGACATTATATATGAAACAAACACAAGACAATTCTGAAAGGTGAAGAGAAGAAGCCAGGCCTACTAGGGACTTAAGGACCAAAGGAATGTCACAGGGATGAGTTCCCTGGGTTTTATTTTTGCCTCATGTGTCCCAGACGTGGAGCTGAAAAAGCCAGCAATCTGGCCCAGGCTCAGTGGCTCATGCTTGTAATCCTGGCACTTTGGGAGGCCAAAGCGGGAGGATTGCTTGAGGTCAGGAGTTCGAGACCAGCCTGAGCAAGAGCAAGACCCCATCTCTAAAAAAATAGAAAAATTAGCTGGGCATGGTGGCATGTACCTGTAGTCCCAGCCACTCAGGAGGCTGGGACAGGAGTATCACTTGAGCCCACGAGTTTGAGGTTGCAGTGAGCTACGATGATACCACTGCACTCTAGCCTGGGTGACAGAGTGAGACCCTGTCTCAAAAAAAAATAAAATAAAATAAAAACAAGAAAAAGAAGCTAGCAACCTGGAAATGCAAACAGATACAGGCAAAAAAGCCCAAGAAAAGCCCTCTCTTTCTCACCAAAGGACCACAAAAGAGGCAGCCTAGCAAGGCAGAAAACTTTTAGACAAAAACCAAACTCTACCCCAAATTGATATACAGATTTAACACAATTCCTACCAAAATCTAAGCAAGATTTTTGGAGATAAAGGCAAGATGATTATAAAATTCACGGAGAAAGGTAAAAGACCAGGAATAGCTAAAATAATTTTGAAAAAAAGAATTGGGAGGAATGACTGACTTCAAGATTTATGTACTAACAGCTACAGTAATCAAGACTATTGGTATTGGTAGAGGACTAGACACGTAAGTCAATGGAACAGAATAGAGAACCCAAAATAGAACCATAAAATATGCCTAGCTTATTATTTTATTTTATTTTGGTTTATATTGAGGTGAAATTCATATAAAATTAGACACTTAAAATGAATAAATCGGGCATTTAGCACATTCACAATGTCGTGCAATCACCACCTCTGTCTCGTGTCAAAACACTTTTATCACCACAAAATAAAAATCCATAGCCTTCAAGTAGTTAGTCCCCATTACTTCTTCCAACCGCCAATCCGCTCTCTGCTTCTATAGATTTACTCATTCTGGATATTCCATATTAATGGGATCATATAATACGTGACCTTTCGTGTCTGTCTTCTTTCACTTAACGTGTTTTCGAGGTTCGTCCCCCTTGTTGCAGGTGTCAGCACTTCATTCCTTTCCATGGCTAACTACAACAATACTCCACCATTGGAGTACTCCACGATTTGCTTCTCTGTCATCCATGATAGACATTTGAGTTGTTTCCACCTTCCACTGTTGTCAGTAGCGCTGCTGTGAAAATTCATGTGTAGGTGTTTGAGTGCCCATTTTCAATTCTTTTGGGCACACACCTACGAGAGGAATTGCTGGGTCGTAGATCATTCTATATATAACTTTTTAAGGACTCACCACACTG
Organism: Propithecus coquereli; assembly: GCF_000956105.1. Taxonomy (NCBI): domain Eukaryota; kingdom Metazoa; phylum Chordata; class Mammalia; order Primates; family Indriidae; genus Propithecus; species Propithecus coquereli. Next base: position 1,941,369 of record NW_012149208.1, read on the forward strand.
TTATCCACGCAACTCAACCATTTTACATTTCTATTAGTCATGTATGAGATTTCCAGTTATTCATGTTCTTGCCCCCACTTATTTTCCATTTTTTAAAACTCATTAATATAGCCATCCTGGTGGGTATGAAGGTTTTGATTTGTTGTGGTTTTGATTTGCATTTCCATGATGCAAATTTTTGGTCATTTGTGTATCATCTCTGGAGAAATGTCTGTTCAAGTCCTTTGTCCAGTTTTTAATTGAGTTGTTTTGTCTTTTTGTTGTTGAGTCATAAGATTTCTTTGTATATCCTGGATATTGATTCCTCATCAGACATATGATTCACAAATATCTTTTTTTATTGTGTGGGTTGTCTTTTTACTTTATTGACAGTGTCCTTTCACGTGTAAAAATTTTTAGGTTTGATAAAGTCCAATTTATTCCTTATTTATTACTCGTGCTTTTTGTGTTATATCTAAGAATCTATTGCCAAGTCCAAGATTGTGAAGATTTATTCCTGTGTTTTCCCCCAAGAGTTTATGGTTTTAGCCTTATATTGGGTCATTGATCAATTTTAAATTAATTTATATATTTGGTGTGAGGTAGGGGTTCAGATTCATTCTTTTGCATGTGGATATCCAGTTATCCCAGTGCCACTTGTTGAAGAGACTATTCTTTCCCCATTGAACAACCTTGGCACCCTTGTTGAAACTCAATTAGCCATAGATGTAGAAGTTTGTAAACTCTCCATCCCATTCCATTGGTCTATATGTCTACCCTTATGCTAGGGCCACACTGTTTTAATTTCTGTACCTTTGTATTAATAGTAAGTTTTGAACTGTGAGTCCTCTGACTTTGTTCTTTTTTTTTTTTTTTTTAAGATAGTTTTGGCTATTCAGGGACCTTTGCAATTCCTGCCCATTTGATTTTTGACGTAGATCCAAAACAAGTCTATGGAAGAGAGATAGCCTTTGCAGCAAATGGTGCTGGAGCAATTGGACATTTGTAGGGGGAAAAAAATGAACCTCAACCCACGTCTCAGACCTTATACAAAAATCCACTCAAAATGGGTGATGGACTTATGTGTTAAATATAAAACTATTAAACTTTTATTTAAAAATAGTAGAAAATCTTTGGGATCTTGGATTTAGACTTGACACCAAGAGCAAGACCCATAAAAGGAAAACACGATAAATTTGATTGCATCAAAATTAAAAACCTTTTGCTCTGCAAAAGACCCTGTTTTAAGGGGTTATAGACCGGAAGAAAATATTTGCAAACCATCTCCACAAAGAACTAGCATCTAGAATGTCTGCAGAACTCTCAAAACTCAATAGTGAAAAAACCCAAACAATCCAATTAGAAAATGGCCAAAAGATATGAAGAGACATTTCTCCATAGAGGATGTACAGATGAGAAATAAACACATGGAAAGATGTTCAACAACAGCATTAGCCCTTAGGGAAAAGGAAATGCAAGTCAAAACCACAATGGGGTATCACCACACACCTGCCAGAATCATTAAAATAAAAAATAATGACAACACCAAATGTGGGCGAGGATGCAGAGAAATAGAATCACTCACATGTTGCTGGTAAGAATGGAAAATGGTGCAGCTATTCTGGAAAATAGTTTGGCTGGTTTTTTTTTTTTTTTTCCTTTTTCATGAAACACTTTTATTCAAAATTGGCCATTTCTTTAAAAAACTAAACATGCAACTGTCATACAAGCCAGCAATTATACTTGTGGGCATTTATCCCAGAAAAATGAAAATTTATGTTCACACAAAAACCTGTACACAAATGTTTATAGCAACTTTATTCATAATGGCCGAAAAATAGAAACAACCTAGGTGTTTAAACAAATGTGGTGCTTCCATACCTGGACTCAGTAATACAAAGGAACAAAGTATCGATACATGAAACAACTTGGATAAATCTCAAGGTAGTTATGCTGAGTGAAAAAGACCAATCCCCAAAGGGGTCACATATTGTATGAGTCCCTTTATATAACATTCTTGAAACGACAAAATTATATAAATGAGAAGAGATTAGTGGTTGCCTGGGATTAGGCATGAGGGGAGAGGGGGAGACAGAAAGGAGGTGGAAATGGCTCTAAAGGGCCACAGGAAGGATTCTTGTGACGGAACTGTTCTGTGTCTTGACTGTGGCAATGTCACTATCCTGGCTGTGACGTTGTACTGCGGTTTTGCAAGGTGTTGCCATCGGGGGAGACTGGGTAAAGGATACATAGGATCTTTGTGTATTATTTCTTACAATTGTATGTGTATCTAGAATTATTTCAAAATAAAAAATTTAAGTAAAAAATATTTATCTTTAAATTTTTCCCACTTGTAATAACAGACAGAGCCTGTTGGCGTGTAGCAACACACAGGGGTTAGGCGAGGGGGTCGGGTGAGGACAGCCGGACCCCTTTACTCAGCCTTTCTCTTGGCTGAGTGTCGCTGACTGCTGAGACTGTTACAATTTTAAATTGGTTTTTTCTTAGACATATATGTTTGATTTGTGCCCATAATAGGCTGTGTTTAAGGACTGGAAACATAAGGAATCTGATGATGAAATACAAGATAATTAAGAGCAAAAAGTGGTAAGTCTACAATTCCGCTTCAAAATTACCTTCACCAATCTGTAAATTGCATTCATCTGATAAAAATCCTTATTTAGAACACCAAGATGTCGTTGGTACTTCAAAAACAGTGTTAAAAAGAGAAAATGGAGTGACAATTATATCCAGTTTGGTTTTTCCTGTGTTGAGAATAAAGGCTCTACCCGTACCCACAATGCGTTATTTGCACAGTGCTTGCAAATAGTGGCCTGGAGTCTTTCCCCTCCTGTCATTTATAAACCAAAAAAACCATAGAAATCATAAAAATAAAACAGTAGTGTTTTTAGCATAAAATTCCAGAATTTCACACATCAATTCTTGAAAGACAGTTTTTGCTTATTCTTGATGCTATGTCAAGGAATTAAATCCTAAAATTCTTTTTAGTATATATTCAGTCCCCAAACTAGATATCACTTATCATTTTTTAGGATGCCTGTCAGAAAAGCATGCTTTCTTTCATATAATTTAATGAAAATTAAGCATTGTATATTTGTTGTTAAATGATACAAAATGGAAATTTGTAATGACTATACATTATGAACATTATTAATGATCACATTAAAGCAAATTTTAGACGATAATATTTCATGTGATACTCCAAAATAATTTGTTTAAAACTTCAAATCACTCTTTTGTCACATACTAACCCAAAATGGCAAAACTATTTTACAAATCTGTGAGGGGGGTTAATGAGAGGCGTCTGCGGTCACACATGGCTGGGCAGTACTGAGTGTGTGCACACCTGTGTTGGCTTTGAAGCATCCTGTTGATGCCGGTTGTGACATGCCCACCATCTTTTATCTGGTGCAATTAGGAAATGAGGGTGCCGGTACTTAGATGTTCCCCATAACTGAACATTACCGTGCGTCTCATCACTGGGCTGGAGTAAGAGACTTCAACCTTTGAGTAGCTCGGGGTTGCTGGCAAGGCCGGCGCAAAGCACACCCGCACCTGCAGAGCGGGGATGATGTCAGTGTCAATAGCGTCTACCTCCCATGCTGTGTGTCCGAAGCCAGTCCAATAACGCGTCAGGTTTTTGTTTACATTTTGGCTCGTTTCTCATTTGGTGTATTTTCTACTTTGAGTAATGGAAAAATCCTACTAAATTGATTTAATAAGAAGGAAAATAAGTCCCAGGGTAGGACAGCTTCAGAGTTGGTTATTTCAGCAGCTCGCTAAGGATCTAGCTTCTTTCCCTGTCCCTGTTCCGCCATCCACCCTCCATGGGTCACCTGAGCCGTTCTCAGGGTCACAGGTTAGTGGCCATGGATGGGTCGAGCGGTTCCTTGGAGTTAATGACAGTATCAAGGGGAAAGAGGAACCATCTTTTCCTGAGCTTCTCCTCATCCCCCAGCCAACACTCTCCTCCTCTCCGTGGCCAGAACCGGGCCCTGCTCACCACCGAGCCAGTTCCTGGCGGGGGCTTCCCGACCGGCTTGGACCGTGCCAAAGGTGAGACACCTGAACGGAATTGCCATTCTACAGGCAGAAGAGAAGACAGAAATACATTTTGAGTATGCGACACCAGCAGTGTTTGCCATGGTCTCCTGACTACATGTGTGGTTTTGATTTTATATGACAAGGTTCATGGTGAGAACAATTAAGTGAATATACCAACAGGTTCAGCACAGAAGGTTCTCCAGCCACCAGTTTGCGGGACATGAGTTCTGAGCTGTGCGTTAGCTGCCGCATACACACACCGCTGTGTGACCGGTGCGGAATTGGGCAGCGATTGTGAGGGCAGGCTCTGGGCTGAATCCTAGCGCTGCCCTTTGCCATCCAATTTGCTGCAGATGAGCTAACTTCCCGGAGCTCCATTTACAAAACAGGCATCTCGCAGGGTTGTTGCGAGGGTTCGGTGGAACGGTGCACATAAAGGGCTAGGGCTACGCCTAATGCGTAGTTAGCACTCGGTAAACGTCAGATGCTGGTTTGACGGCCGTGGGGATGACTGTGTACTTCTCGATAACAGCAGCTGGTCTTCCCTGTTTCGCTGTCACCACCGGCCACTGTCCCCTCTACCCAGTCTCTCCTCCGTACAGCAGCCGGAGTCATCTGGTAAAAACATACAGTCGATTGTGTCCTGCTCTGGCTCAAAACCCTCCCAGGGCTCCCAGGACACCAATGTCAGATCTGAAACACTTGTGGTGTCCCCTTATCTGTGGTTCTGCTCTCCACAGTTTCAGTGACCCCCAGTCGACTCAGTCTGAGAATATTACACACAGTGAGATATCTGAGAGAGCAAGCGCTTATTCGTATAACTTTTACTACAATGCATTGTTATAATTGTCTTATTGTATTATTAGTTCTTGTTGTTAATCTGTGACTGAGCCTAATTTATAAATTAAACTTTATCATAGGTATGTACGTATAGGAAAAAGAGTACATATAGGGTTTGGTATTATCCGAGGTTTCTGGCATCTACTGGGGGTCTTGGAACGTGTCCCCCGTGGACGAAGGGGGACTACTGTATGCAGCAGGGCCTGCAGGACCCTGTGTGATCTGGCCCTTGCCCAGCCCTCCCTGTCGTCTGCCACTCCTCACCGGTCCCCTCTGCTCAGCCAGGTCTTCTCATGCCTCACCCAGCCACATCTCTGCTTAAGCACTTCGTCCTCTGCTCTTTTGAAAACAGTCACCACTCTTACTTCCAGTGACTTCTTCTCTCAGTCTGGATCCTCTAGAACTGCGGTCCCCAGCCCCCGGGCTGCAGACGGGTACCAGTCCGTGACCTGTCAGGAACCGGGCTGCACAGCAGGGGGTGAGTGGCGGGCGGGCGGGTGAAGCTTCACCTGGATTCTCAGCCGCTCCCCATCGCTCGCATCACCCGAAAAGCTCCACCTTCCGCCAGATCAGTCACTGTCCCCCGTCACCCCCAGATGGGACCACCTAGTCGCAGGAAAGCAGGCTCAGGGCTCCCACTGATTCCGCACGATGGTGACTTCTGTAATTATTTCATTACATATTACAATGTAGTGATAATAGAAATAAAGTACAAAATAAATGTAATGCGCTTGAATCATCCCAAAACCATCCCCCACCCCACCCCACCCCACGCTGGTTTGTGGAAAAATTGTCTTCCACGAAACCGGTTCCTGGTGCCGAGAAGCTGGGGACTGCTGCTCTAGAAAACAGAACTGGAGGCGAAGGCTCCTGTGCTAACACTTTCTTGAGGGGGTGGACAATTGCAGGGACGAAGGAAGTGCAAATGCTGAGAGGCCACAGCCTTGGAGCAAGTGGAGCTGTGTGCCGCGTCTCCAGGACGTCTTCAAAGAGGACACGGGGCGCTGCGTGTCAGGATGGACCATCCAGGGGAACAGGGGGGTTATCAGCTGGCTCCCTCCCGCACCCAGCCTCCCACCGGTCAGAGTCCAGCCGGCAGGGCAGTAGCTCCTCCCTGCCTCTGTGCTGTACTGAGCAGCCTCTCCAGGCAGCCTCTGGGGAGGCCCCAGCCCCGGGGCTTCCTCGGACCCAAACAGGCACAAGGCCAGCCTCTCCTTGTCCTCTGGTGCCACGTGTGGGGCTTCCTGATCTGCAGTAGTGAAGTAGTGGCAGTAAGAGCAGAGAGGACCCGGCTCTAAGACCATGGGAGCAGCATGGACAGTTGACGGGCCACTCCGGCCAGGAAGCGAGGCAAGCGTCCACAGCCCTGGTGGGGACCAGGGGCAGAGAGGTAGTGCGGCTGCTCAGATCTAAGGCAGCCCAGGTCCAGCACCATCCCACAGACGGATCCTCATCTCGCGCTGTCTCCATAGCATCCGAGACGCCCCGCCACAGCGCTGCAAATGCATTCGAATGGAATGCGCATTCGTAAGAATGGAAGCTCCCTAAGGCAGGGGCTCCTCTTTTTGAATAATCTGTTTTATAACTGGGTTGGAAAACAGGGTCATGACAAAAATCGGTGAGTTTGTGCTTCCCCTTTGAACAAAGGAAGTTGGCCCCTCCCTTGCCTCTCCCCCATGTGTTCCCTCTGTCACCCCTCTCTCCCCCACGCTCAGGAGGATGTGGCACTTTGTGGCTTGGAGGCCTGGCCATCTCGTCCCAAATTCCCCTTTGTGCACACTGAATTCTTAGGGCAGCAAAGCCTAGTTTCCTCCCATTTTCAGCGCCCTTCTTAGGCCCCTCGTGCCACTAATCCAGCCCCTGGGAGTTTGATGGGAATTTTGTCTAAGGAACAATGCCATGGCGAAGGGTCTTACTGTTCTTTTCCCTCCGCTTTTACCATTCACGACGCCCTTTCCAGAACTGCATCTTCTCATTCATCCCAACCTCTCAATTAAAATCCCCACTGTACCCCACTTCTTCCTTGCCTTGAACATTTTCCCCAATCACAGTTATCTCTTGAATGAATACCTGATTTCCATGCTGGCTACTTTTCTCCCGAAATCAAAGTTAAAAATAATTATTTGCATGTGATTTCACATCTAGGATTTTGAACTTATTGCCTACATTCCCTCAATTTCCAGATGATTAAATGAATCATTTTAAAAGTCAGCATTAATACTAGACTTACAGGAAAACTTTAACATCATAGCTCATTTTAGATCAAGGTAGCCCTGACTTCTATAAATACTAGCAAAATAAAGGCACAGACTTTTAGAACTGGAAATGCTCTTAGAAGTTCAGTTAGTATGACAGCCCCCACCCACCCATCCCCAGCTCCCACTTCGGAGAGGAGAAAACAAGATGCAGAAAAAGTGTGACTCAGCCAGGCTCACCGAGCCCCAGAGGGGCAGAGGCAGAGAGAGGCCTAGCCCTGTGCCTCCCCGTCCAGGCTGTCCTGAGCACAAGGCTGCTGCTTCAGTACACTGCAGGGGTTGGTTTGAAGATTTACAAAGACATTTTTTGGACAGGCAGCAAAATGTTAAATTATGCAAGACAAGGAAGACTGCTTCCTGCCTTTTCCCACCTTCCAATGTTTGACTTCCCAGTCTGGGTATCTCTGGGCATTATCTGACCAGCCCAGTGTGGGGCCCCAGGGTGACCTGACCCACAGCTAGTGACACAGACACTTTTGGTTGAATCTGGAGAAAGCGCCTTGGTCCCGTGGCTATGTGTCATCTCTGGGTATCCTTATGTGCTACTTTAATGTGAAATGACCTGTAGGAGACGTTGTTTGGCAGTAGTTTTTCATCACATGGTTGTGTTTGGGGTAAGAACAGAAATAGAAAAAAGGTGGGAGGCTGAGGCAGGAGGATTGCTTGAGGCCAGGAGTCTGAGGCTGCTGTGAGCTAGGATCGCGCCTGTGAATAGCCATTGTGCTCCAGCCTGGGCAACAGAAAAAAAAAAAAGGGATGTTTAAATTTTCTGATCTTATAAAAGTATATTAATAACTTCCTTTTATTTGTCTCTGGGTCTGTCTGAACCACTCACCACTAAGTGAGGGCTTAGAGTCAGGGCTGGGGATAGTAATTTGAATTTATGTTTCCTTTTAGCTCCCCCATTTCAGACTTACTGAATCATATGATATTCACATGAAATTCAAAACTTAACCAGTTCTTATGTCAGTATGCTTGCAAGTTCTGAAACAGGGTTTCAGGCAAATTCTGAAATTCTCTCTGTGAAATATAGCCTATTTTCCAATTCGGGGCATATTATTAAACCAAAATTGCCCTGAGAGGTAAAGCGCAGAGCAATTCGAAGAGGTGTCAAGGTCTACTGGCATCTGATGCCGCTTCCCTGGAGGCTTGTTTTATTTCGTCATTCACACTTCACCTTTTTAATTCCAAGGTGACTCTTAATTCCACTCTTATTTTATGCGCGGTAGTCACAATAGCTCACTTCAGATGTTAACATCATCTCCAAGGGACATTCCACACATCTGGTTTGCAGCAACCACGTTCTTCTTCTTCTTCGCGGAGCCCGAAGTGGGAGAATGCAGTGCTGTTCACTGCATTAAACAGAGCTATTTCTGATCTTGGCCATCTACAGATCCCGACTTACATGTGACCTTGAGTTATTAAAAAACAAAAAACACACCAAGTCCTGCTTTGATTATGTAATAAGGCCACTAGGCTGACTCAGGAACTCTGTGCTCAGAGCCGAAATCTGCTTTTCCAAACATCTCAGCATCTGAGACGGGAGCTCCAGCCATCCTGACCACAGCCTGAGAATCCAGTTTCGGAGGGAGGCACAGCGTGTTTCCAAACTTCCCTGCTTCCTTTTTGTGCCCAGTCCTCTTTTCTTTTCCGCTAGATGGAAAGTGCCATCCGTCTCCCAATCTAGCTGTGGAGACTCTGGCCTCTAGCCAGCCTCAGACGTTCAGTCACCGATGGCCTTGGCAAAGATTCACGATCCGGCCAAGGCCCAGGGGCACTGAGGATGGAGTAGCCTTTATCCTTCTAGGTACAAATCACGGTGTCCGCATGGGAAGTCACAGCAGATGGAGAGCTGGACGTCACCCAAGTCTTGTCCAACCCTTTGTTTTACAGACGGGAAACTGACACCTATGGCAGAGATATGGCGCGCTCTGTGGTATACAGTTGGCCAGTGGTGAAGGGAGGGCTGGATCCCAGACAGACGCTGTGAGGCAGCACCATGCTGGCCCCTTCACTTCTGTATCCCTAGCAATTAGCACAGTGCCTGGTACATGGGAGGAGCCACCACCAACCGGTCCGCTGCACCCCAGTGGGGTCCTGGCACCCCAAGTCTTGCTGCAGGGCCTGGCGCAGGTGCTTGCTTGAGGAAAATCTGTTGAAGGAAAGAACAAAGGTAACACCTCTCCCTCCATGCCAGCCTTTTATCGTCTTCCCTTTCTCCCGGTATTTAACTAACCTCATCCTCAGAAAAGCCCCTCTGCCCGTTTCTCCCAGAAGAGATCAGAGAGGCAAGGACAGGACACTGTTCCCCTAGGTCAGGAAGTCAGCTGGTACCCACACGGCCGGAGCAGGAGGCAGGCCTTCAGAAACGCTCCTGGCTGGGGCCTCCCTCCTGAGTTTAGCGCCAGATTGAGGCTACATTAAGATCACCTGGAAGGCCGTACGTGTTAACAAACGTGTTTCCAGTTTATCTGGGAACCAAGACTGATCTCAAAAGCTGTGGATGTTGGAGAGGGACACAGAAAAGTTTGGGCGCCCTCAAACCTGGGGATGGGGTCAGGACAGAGAAAGCGTCTTGTTCTAAGGGATAAGAAGAGACCCTCTGGTCCCAGCTTGGTCAGGGTAGGCAAATGTCCCCGGGATTGCCCCTGCATGCCCAGTATCTCCCAAGGTTCTGCGGCTGGGAGAGGGCAGATTCAGAGGAGGGATATAAAAACTTCGCTCTTTCACAGGTTTTTGGTTCTCAACGGAGTGGCAGTGCCACCTGATTTCGCCTCCAGGGACAGCTCCCTCCGTGTGGTGCACTGGGCCGCGCGAGCTCCGCAAGCAATGGCCACTGAGACCCGCTGTCTGCCCTGAGAGCACCGCCTTGGGGAAGCTGGCCCGGAAAGGAGCCTAGAGGAGAGCAGAGGGGAAGGAGTGGGGAGGAGGGGGCTGTCAGCAGCCGACCTCCCTGCCGGCCGGAGGCGGGAGCGCTGCCTGGCTCCGCTCCTGCGGGGACCGAGATGGCCTCAGCGCGCGCGGGGTCCTCGCGCCCCGCGTGCGCGCCCGGCTGCTCCGCGCACCTGCCGTGGGCGCCGCGCGGTCTGACCGGCTGGCGGGCGGGCGGCGCGCACAGGTGGCGGCGATTGGGCGGGCGGGGCCCGGAGGGTGACGTCACGGGCTCCGGTCCCGGCGGCAGAAATAGGGCAGCCGCGGCGGCGGCGGCACAGCAGCGGGCAGCGGCGGCTCAGAGAGCTGGAGCCCGCACCGCTCCGGCGAGCCCAGGACCCGCCGACAGCCGGAGACCGAGCGAAGGACGCGGGGCCGCGTGGCCGCCGCCTTCGCCACTGGGCGCCCCCTCCGTCTCGCCCGAGTCCGGCCACCTGGTCTGCCCCTCGGCCCGGCCGCCTCAGGTATGCGGGCGGAGCGGCTCCGGAGCGGGCGCGGGGAGGGTGCCAGGCCGCCTTCGCCGCCACCAGCCGGTCCCGCTGCGCCCCCCTGGGGTCCCGCGCCCGCGGCCGCGCGTCCTGCTGCAGGGCCCGGCGCGGGCGCCCGCTCGTCCTTACCGCCCGCTCCGGGAGAGCCAAGTTTGCCCGCCGCCGCGGGCGCGGGACCAGCGGGCCGGGGCTGGGACCCGAGGTAAAGGCTGGGGCGCCGAAGCTCGCGGCGGGGTCTGCGGTGGGGACCGGGGGGACCGGGCTGGCGCGCGGGGCGCCGCGCAGAACCGCTCGCGCCGAGCCCGGAGCTCGCGCCCGGCTCCGAGACCCTGCAGGCGCCGCTCTCGGGCCCGGGACCCCGCGGCCCCGGGCTCGGCCCGTGCCCTTGGCTCCGGGCTGCGGGGCGGACACTCAGCACTGCGCCCCGTCTCCCGCTCCGCGGCTTTGCGGGGAAACTTCCCTCTTCTCGCCGCAGCCCGAGGGGCCCGCTGCGCCCCGCCGGGCCCTCGCTTGCCGGGCCCCCGCGTACCAGGCGGGGATGCGGGACTCGGGCACCACCGGCCCCGCGCAGCCTGCGGCTCTGGTTCCGCCGCGCCGGCCGCTGCCCAGGGGTCGCCCGCCGGGGGCTCGGTGCCGACAGAGCTGTCCTGTGGGCGATCTCTGCTCCTCCGCGCGCCGGCAAAGCGAAGACCAGCTCCAAGTTTCGGGGGACCGAGACGACGCAGGCAGAGCGCGCCGCTGTGGTCGTGTGTCGCCTCGAGTTTGGGGACGGACGCGGCCCGGGTCCCCGGGTCCCCGCAGCGGACTGAGCGCCGACCCGCGGCTGCCACCTGAGGACTCCGCGCCCGCGACTCCTGCGGGAGCGGAACCCGCGGGTCTCCGGTGCCCGAGCGCGGCGCGCGTGTCCCCTGGAAGCTCCGGGGACGGCGGGGTCGGGCCCGGGCGACTGTGCCGCGACCCACGGAGCTGGTCCCCCACGCGCGGTCCCGCGGACCTTGCTCCCGACACCTGTCCCCGACGCCGATGGATGGCACTGCCGCCGCCTCGCCGCGCTCCCCTCTAGGTGTCGCTTCCGCCGAGGTTTCCCGGAGTGAAAATAGCGCCAGCAGCTCCGTCTGTCCCCTTCGTGAATTTGTCGCACGCAAGCCCGTGCGCCGGGAATGGTGCTGGATGGGCCCGAGGTACAAACCCGTCCACGGCCCCTGGGCCAAACGTACCCAGAATCTCAGTAGGAGGTGGCGAGGTAGCTGCCAGCCCCCGTGTGCACCGGGACGGCCCCGGGTTAAGAGGGGTCAGGAGAGCATGAGGACTCCTCTCCCAAGTCCCAAGTCATTTTCCTACCGCTAGGCTTAGGGGAAGCGGGAGATGGTTGCTGACAGTGTCCTCTTGATCCCGGGGCGGGTCAGGTTCGGCGCCTGCCCCTCCCGGTTCCCAGCGCAGGCTCTGGGTCTGGGCGGTGGTCCGTGGCGGGCTCACCCGGGAAGCAAATGGGCGGGGGTGAGCGATGCGGTGGCTTCTGTGGCACCGGAGCCCCAGCGCCTCTCAGGTGATGGCTGGAGCCCAGCACCTGCGCCGACGCCCTGCAGGGCAGAGTCTGCTCCCAGCTCGGCGCTGCGAGGACGCGCTGCAGCGTCACGGCGCTCCTGCCGCACTCGGCTGCATGTCAGCTTTCTTCCTCCCTCCTCGGAAAAGGGGCGCTACCGTCTCCCACGACCTGAGCCTGAGCCGAAGGTCACGCAGGGAAAGAGCCCACTTTGATGTCATGTATGAACGTTGCTCATTGGAGTCGTCCCGGTGCCTTTTTCTCCTAGAATTTCATGATGCCTCTCAATTTTTGTTGATTCCAGAAAGGCTCTTTTTCTTCTAGAATGGGGCCAGCTTGTCCTCCGGGCATTGGGAGAACTTTTATCCTTTTGGATGGCCTCTGAAGGTGGGTGAGGTAGGGGAGGTTGGATGTTCTACCTTGACCAGCTCTCAGGAGTGTCTTCCTTTTTCTAAGGCTGTAGGATTTCTTTTAAAAGTGACCTTCATGTTGTGATGTTTTGTTTGACTCGGCACTCTATTCCAGAGACTGGCATTGAATAGTCAGAATTTCATAAAATCTACTTTGATTCCTACCTTGCCTTTTTGAGTATTTCTCTGCCAACTCAACCTTCTTGAGTGGCTTATGTGTGGTCCATTGCGGGCTTCCTAACTTAATGGAATTAAGTAGCTGTTTCAAGAGCACATCTTTCCTTATATTTTCTGTCTCCTGATGCCTAATGCAGGGCATGGAACTTCAAATACCATAGAACTGCACTCAATAGAATGTGGCACTTAAAAGGTACAATCTGAAGGTTGGAAGGATAAGAGTTATTGGAAGTTATACCTGTGTACGTGTTGAACTTCATGGCAAATAGGGATGTCATAGATTTATACATTGCACGTAGAATAATTTAGGCATCTAATTTATCAAGTGTTGGAAGAATTAACCAATGCTATAGAGTAGATAATTAATAGGAAATGCAATTTAACTTCATTATGGCTTGCTGCAATGTTATCCTGTTATATTTCCATGCCTAATTTCCCTGAGTTGGTATTTTAGGGACTGTCTTAGGAAATTTGAACCGCTTTGTTTTTTCCTAAAACATTCACAAATCAAAACCAGGATCCTAAGCCTTTCAGAAGAAATTACCATATAGCCCCCTGATTTCAGGGTGGGGTTGAAATGGCTTTTTTCTTTTTAACATTGGGCAGACGTGCAGAAGAGGACAGTGGGGTTTTGGTGGTCCCAGCTGATTCCATTTATTGATTGCCCACGTGTCACAGGTAAAATGCAGCACTCCTAAAGTGATTTGCGAGAACAGATGCTTGTTCAGTTGGAAAGGTTAGGAAGGCAGATGCCTCAGAGTCCCAAATCTGGCTGTCTTCAGGGCTGGTTGGTGTCGCTCGGTTCTGCCAGATCATCTTCATCATTTCTGATCCTGTTGATTATATACGAATCCTTCATGGCTCGTCTGGCAAAGTTACCAAGTTCTGGGGGAGAGGCTGAGAGGCAGGGTTAGTGAACGATGTCCCCGAAACTCTGAGGGCCAGAATTCCCAACATGGCTGGATCCCAGAATAGAAGAGGGAGCTTTGCATAAAGCCATCGCCAGGTTGATGGCAGTGCTGCTCCCTGACCTGCCGGTGGGAGAGCTTGCGTTCCCGAGGGTGTTCTCTGGGTGGGTGGGGCGAATTTTGGAATTTTCATGTTGATTCCTATTTCTCTCTAACGATTTGCATTCTTCTGTCATGCTTTTTAAACTTCCTTAAAAAGCAGGTCAGTATTTGGAATGTTACATTGTGCTAATTTGTAGTACCTCTGTAATTTTAAATACAAATAAAAGCACAGATATCAGCTTGCTTTATGACACCAGAAAATCCTGTGGTTTTCACCAGGAGAAGGCAGACAATCTAGTGAGGCTCCTCCAGCTCTGAGAAAAGGCAGACACATGCGCTCCAGCTGTGAGTGAGTGTTAACGTGAGGAACCAAACCGTGGCCTCGGGCAGGGTGCCCGGGTCCTAGTCCAGGTCTGGCTTCGCTTCCATCCTTGGGTGAATTCTTCAACCTTCTGGACTTCTGGTCGATGTGGCAGCCAGGCAAACGCCTGATTCTCTTGACCACGGGGTAAGCAATAAAATACCTCTCTTCAAAGCAAGCGTCTTCGATATCAGGTGATTGTACTTTCTCAGTAGTTTAGAAGAAAAGGTCGTTCCAGCTCTCAGGTGAGGACAATCTAGGAAGATTTATAATTAATGCTTAGGACTTAGCCAGGCTCGAATGAAACTTGTTAACCTAAATTGATCTCAAAAGGAGCTCTAGGTTGACAAAGAAGGCTTGTGACCTTATTGATGGCACCTTCCCCGTTCTGTAATGGGGAGATTCTTGCGTTTTCCTCTATCTGAAGGCCAGTGGGGCTATTTGAATTTGCAGAGTAATTAATTTGTTTGCAGATCCACCTCCCCAGAGTGACCGTCCTTACCGTGCTGGCATTCCCTGTGAGCTGAAGGTCGTCCTTGCTGCCTGGGATCCCGTGCATCTTCTCATGGCCTCTTTTTTATGACCACATTCTTTTCTTAGCCCATAAATTGAGCAGCAGTGAGGGCTGAGGAGGGTGTGCTGAGCCCCCTCTACACCCCAGCACCAGGTGGAGCGCAGGAATTAAGGGCGAGCAGCCTGCCCCTTTCCCCTTGCTCTGCCTTGGTCGGAGCCAGGGCCACTAGGGGAGGGCAGCTCTTGGCAGCTTTCGGAGGAAAGGAGAGACTCGGGGCTCGGGGCCTCCCATCTGACTCTATGTAGATTTTCTCCATCACACTAACAGCAACTGTCTATCACAATTAAATACTGTTAAGTGTTGCAGCATAGGAGGGACGTTAAGAGCATAGATGTCAGGGTCCACCTGCCTGGCTTGGAATGCCAACCCTGCCACTTATGTGTTGCCACTGTCCCAGTGCCCACAATGGGGAGATTCTTGCGTTTTCTTGCCGTGGCCTTGACAGGGTACTTAACCTCTGTGACCATGTCTCCTTTGTCATCTGACTGGGGGATCATGATTGGCCTTCCTCATGGAGTAGAAAAATGAAGATTATGAGTTAATACTTTTAAAGTGTTTAGAACAGTGCCTGACACATAGTAATTGCTGTATAAGTGTTAACCAAATAGATAGTCTCTGCTTAGTTATTAGAACATCAAAATTGATTTAGGCTCAATATTCTTTTTTATGAACTGAACTGTCATAAAACTTGAGTTGTAAATTTTTAGGCTGTTGCTGCTGTAAATGTAATGAATTGTCAATCACTCTAAGTATAAAATGACATTCAAGACACATTCACAGTGCAAATGAAATCAGAGCTAGGGGTGGCCAAACCGAGCTAAGCTTTACAAAGAAGCTGCCTGGCAGTATTTCCATAGTTGGCCTGGTTAATGTGTCTCCCTGTTGCCAAATAGAATCTTACAGGCATCTCGGCATAGACCAGATAGAACCAGCGACAACTCCAGGTAGAGCTCCAGGCTTGGAGATTGGGCTTCCTGAAACACGACTCGGCAACAGCTAGTTTAAGGCCAGCAGTCTGGGTGCATCTTCTTAAATGAAGTGATTTGGTGTCTGCCAAAATAACAATCGAAATGAATGGATTTTATTTTGATGCTACCCGTTAATAATACAACATCAAACATAAGTGGTCTTAGATTACTAGGCAAATTAAAAATTAAATACTAGATTTTGTGGCTCGTATATTTCATAACTCCAGGAATTGACATCTGTACATTAACTAGAATAAATTTCGCTCATCTTGCTGTTTTTAGTTTATTTGTGCGAGGGGGCATGAAAAGGAAGAGAAGCCGACCTTGGTATGTGTGCTTAGTCCGCGAGCGGTGTTTGGCAGTGGGTAAGCAGGGAAAATTAATGAGAGTTCTAGCTTGATTTACCATGGCTGGTTTTTAAAATTCCAAAAATCCAGTAGCTGCTTTCTGTAGTCTCTGGAAAGTGGCTCTGTGTTCAGAAGAGGATAATTTATGGAGAGAAGCTAGTCGTCTTGTTTATTTTTAGAAAAACCCGTTGTAGTTAAGGAAAGATGTTTTTGTTTTCTCTAAGTCCTGAATGTGAGTTTTTTCCCCTGTTCCTCATCCCTGTAAGAATTCACACCCCCCAGCGAGAGCACTGGAGCGGGAGTGTGGAGTTGGGCGGGTGCCACTGACGTGACAGTCCTCTCCCGGGCAGCAGTGGAAGTGGCACTGTCCCCGCAGCGGGTGTCTGACAGTGGCTGGCTGTGACCTTCACGTTGTATTTGCTGACCACCCAGGCTGTCTCCCCAGGAGCTCGGCTTTGCCAACAGATGTCAAAGATGAATGGCTGAAGGAAGAGATGTGGGAGTGGGAGCCTGTGGGCTCTTTCTAGAACAAGGAGACGCTTCCTCTTAAAGGATGCTTATGCCTTATAACTTTGCCTTTTCTTAGGCCAGCGTTATATGTCCGCAATTTTTAGTCTGACTTTTCCTCCCTGTGGGCATCTCTGTCTTAATTAAGCTGGAGACACAAAGCGAATGTGGAGAGGCAGCTCTATTCGGACATGGAAGGCAGCCAGAGGAAACCCGGAATGTGGCAGGAGCGTGTCTGAGTGGCAGCCCTGGCCTCAGCACTAGCGGTTGTGTGACAGCCCCACCCCTTTGCCTAGAGCAGGAATCCTGCAAAGCTGTGGGCTGTGGGAGTGAGCAGGGGTGGACCCTCAAGCACCCACTTGTTTCTGATCGAAGCCTGCCCTGGACCTGCCTGGGGCCAGGTCACCCTGGGTGCTGGCCTCTGAGGAGCTCTGTGTATCTTCATCTCCCCAGCGGTGATCAGAATGCAGCATGGACCGCATGCGATTAAGCACTAAATTGTGTGGTACGCGCAGAAATCAATAACCCCTAAAGCTGCCTTGAGTAGGAGTTGTAAGTACTTCCTGTTCAGTTCTGTCTGGCTACATTTCATAGACAGATGCTGAAATTAGGGTTAGAATATGTTCAGAGTAGAAACCCTTTTCAGAAAAAGGGCAGCTAATTGGACGTATGGAATAGTCTATGTCCTCCTTCCCTTGGCACAGTTAGCACAACGCCTACTGCATGATAGGTACTGGAATATTTGTTGTAGCTGATCCTTAGTTTTTTCATCCATGTAATTCTTTGATTACCTTGAATTTCTCATTTCTTTTTTTTTTTTTTTTTTTTTGAGACAGAGTCTCACTCTGTTGCCCGGGCTAGAGTGCCATGGCATCAACCTAGCTCACAGCAACCTCAAACTCCTGGGCTCAAGCAATCCTCCTGCCTCAGCCTCCCAAGGAGCTAAGACTACAGGCATGAGCCACCATGCCTGGCTAATTTTTTCTATACATGTTTTTAGTTGTCCAGCTAATTTATTTCTATTTTTAGCGGAGACAGGGTCTCGCTTTTGCTCAGGCTGGTCTTGAACTCCTGACCTCAAGCGATCCTCCCGCCTCAGCCTCCCAGAGTGCTAGGATTATAGGCGTGAGCCACTGCGCCTGGCCTGCTACCTTTTTTTTTTTAGTCATGGAGTATCTCCTAGTTGCCCAGGCTGGCTTTGAGCTCTTGGGCTCAAGTGATCCTCGTGCCTCAGCCTCCCAAGGAGCCAGGTCTACAGGCATTAGCCACCATGCCTGGCTAATTTTTTCTATACATGTTTTTAGTTGTCCAGCTAATTTATTTCTATTTTTAGCGGAGACAGGGTCTCGCTTTTGCTCAGGCTGGTCTTGAACTCCTGACCTCGAGTGATCCTCCCACCTTGGCCTCCCAGAGTGCTAGGATTATAGGCGTGAGCCACCGCGCCTGGCCCATTACCTTGAATTGCTCATTTCTTGTCTTCTAGGAATTTAGACGATAACGTTAAAGTGAATCTCAGGAATCACCTTAAAGTGTGTTGAAATTCCATTATCGTTGGATACTTGGATTGTGCTACAGAAGTGATTGGTCTTGAAACAGAAATACTGGGCTTGATGATGCCGTTTTGAAGTTCATTATCTTGTAGACTGAGGCATCTGCTACAAATGAGGTGTCACAGATTTAACATAATTTCAATCAGCGTTTCTTGAGCGCTAATTGTATGCCCAGTCCCAAAGGCTTTCTTGGGAAACTGAGGCATGGACCTGTAGGAACCTAAGGGAGGTGACC